>NW_026973717.1:195000-205000 GCF_035594125.1 Scylla paramamosain
AGAATTTGTGCGCATTTTGCATGTGTTTTTTGAGTGTCTTTGGGTGTTCTTGACAAGCAGACACTAACTAAATATATCAGATTTTAATTTTAACCACCCAAAAGAGTCTTTCCTTCACCACTCCCAGACACTGAAATATATCAGATTTTAATTTTAACCACCCAAAAGAGTCTTTCCTTCACCACTCCCAGACACTGAAATATATCAGATTTTAATTTTAACCACCCAAAAGAGTCTTTCCTTCACCACTCCCAGACACTGAAATATATCAGATTTTAATTTTAACCACCCAAAAGAGTCTTTCCTTCACCACTCCCAGACACTGAAATATATCAGATTTTAATTTTAACCACCCAAAAGAGTCTTTCCTTCACCACTCCCAGACACTGAAATATATCAGATTTTAATTTTAACCACCCAAAAGAGTCTTTCCTTCACCACTCCCAGACACTGAAATATATCAGATTTTAATTTTAACCACCCAAAAGAGTCTTTCCTTCACCACTCCCAGACACTGAAATATATCAGATTTTAATTTTAACCACCCAAAAGAGTCTTTCCTTCACCACTCCCAGACACTCAAATATATCAGATTTTAATTTTAACCACCCAAAAGAGTCTTTCCTTCACCACTCCCAGACACTCAAATATATCAGATTTTAATTTTAACCACCCAAAAGAGTCTTTCCTTCACCACTCCCAGACACTCAAATATATCGGATTTTCCTTTCACCCACCCAAAAGAGCCTTTCCTTCACCCTCCTCCCTTAACAAAAGTCCAAATTAATATTGTCAGCTTTTTGTGAGAGAGAGAGAGAGAGAGAGAGAGAGAGAGAGAGAGAGAGAGAGAGAGAGAGAGAGAGAGAGAGAGAGAGAGAGAGAGAGAGAGAGAGAGAGAGAGAGAGAGAGAGAGAGAGAGAGAGAAAGTTCGTATATCAATATGCATTTCCTTTTAATCATAAATTTCGTGGACATTCTCAAAACACACAAAACATTTTTAGCATCATAAACACTATATAACAATACATAAACATAATAATAATAAGATAAACCATCATCAACACCACAAACACCATCAGATCTGCAGCCAATGAGAGCCACACACTATACAACCAAAGCCATTTCGTCAGCCAATGAGGGAACTTTCTCGTGTCTCGGCAGGAGGTCTGATCGCGTGTGTGCAGGCAGACAGGTGGAGAGGTAGACATAATAATGAACTTTTTTTAAATGAATGAATCTGTGACTGGTCTACCAAAGGAGTGGAAGAAGATTGTAGAGATAAGGAAAGAAATTAACACATAAGTGAGAAGATATAAATTTTGAACACTTATAATTATGTCTACCTTCTTTTCTCTGTCACCAAAACATGAACAGGTACTTACCACCTCTAATGGACACCACTTCACTGAAAAAAAACAAAAAGATAAGATACTCATTTACTCAGCAACTAAAAAAAATAAATAAAATAGATTTGACAATATTACGGGTCATTGTTACTCCTGAAGAACTGGGGTCCTGGGCTACCTTGTATGAATTCTTAGTTCTGCATGAAATGTCAGCATTGTCTCTCTGGCAACTCATAGTGAGACAGTGACTGAGTGAAAGAGATTGGTGAATATATAAATTGAAAAAACTGAATAGGTTAATATCAGGGACGTTCCGAGACGTCTCCGCCAGTTTTTCTCATCCCCCCAGCTGCTAACTCTGTACAAGGGCCTTATCCGTCCATGTATGGAGTATGCTTCACATGTCTGGGGGGGTTCCACTCATACTGCTCTTCTAGACAGGGTGGAATCAAAAGCTTTTCATCTCATCAACTCCTCTCCTCTAACTGACCGTCTTAAGCCTCTCTCTCACCACCGCAATGTTGCATATCTAGCTGTCTTCTACCGCTATTTTCACGCTAACTGCTCTTCTGATCTTGCTAACTGCATGCCTCCTCTTATCCCATGGCCTCGCTGCACAACACTTTCTTCTTTCTCTCACTCCTGTTGTACTACTCACCTGTTGTAGTAGTAGTAGTATTTAGCAGTGGTGACTGTTGTGATGGTTGTACTAATACTATTTTAGATTCATTGCTGCTAATTCTTCACAGTTCAATTACTTGCAAGGGTTCATGCGTGTGAGTGAGAGGTTATCTGAAAAGAAAAAGATTAATTTATATATGGTTTTTAAATCACACACACACACACACACACACACACACACACACACAGAGAGAGAAACCAGTGAAAATCAAGAAAAACCTAGACCAAAACACAATTACATAATTACATATCAACAAAACAACAATAATAACAATAGTAATAATAATGAAAATAAAATAATAATAATAATAATAGTAATAGTAGTAATATTAATAATAATAATAATAATAATAATAATAATAATAATAATAATAATAATAATAATAATAATAATAAATGTAGGCAGATGATGGTCTTCCACTAGTAGTAGTAGTAGTAGTAGTAGTAGTAGTAGAGAGAGAAAGAGAGAGACATTTACATATTGGTTACTGTCCTCATGAAAACACATTAAATTATCTCTCTCTCTCTCTCTCTCTCTCTCTCTCTCTCTTAGACAACAATGTTTATTTGTAAATCTTTGGTCCATCTTATCTGGCAAAATTTCATTAATCTGCCACTATATCTAGCCAAACACGGTTCTAATCTAACGTTCGTAAGCTCCGTGACGATATATGGACGTATCCAAGCCACACAGTAAATGATATAACGAAATATTGATGAAAAATACAAAAAAATCTTATTATTTCATATAACTCAATATTTCACGGTCTTAATTAAACCAAACCTCCCTGAGTATAGTGCACACACACTCCTGGATAACATTTATATACGCTTAAACCTCCACAGGGAATTTTAAAGGCAGAATTTTTAGTTATAATATCGTAATGTACCTCACGTCACCTCACCAGGCAGGGTTTTCATGGCACCAGCTGTTACACTATATCTCAATATTTCACGGTTCTAACTCGTCCTTACCTGGTCAAATATAACATTTATAGCACCAAGGACAAAATATCAGTGAAGTAACACCGCAAGTGATCTACAAACATCACAAATTAAGTGTTAATAAGAGCACCACGGACAAACAGCGGACATGAACCAGCTGACCTAACCCTTTCTCTGAACATCGACCATATTTCCAGTCTCCGCTTATTTATATGACACCCACTTCGTTACATGGCTTTTAAGGTCTTGGCAAGGTTACCTGTTGATCATATATCTTATAAATTACCTGGTTATGGTCGTGAAGGCTGAAGTAATGTGAACACTTCTGCGACTCTCCACCGTCTGTCCACAAAATGGCCGAGGTAGGGGGAGGAGCCCTATGAGTATCCGTTGTATTGAGAGAATTCTAATATTTCTTTTATTTCCGAGTCTAAGTTAGATTTTATGATTTCTAAAAATGTTGAATTGTTTTTAAAGACGTTTTTTTTTTTTGAGAGAGCCTTTACAATACCATATATTTGGGTTTTTTTCTAATTTATATAAGGTCAAGTCATGTATAAATAACACGTGAAAATTATCGATTGCCTCCATTTCCATATATTGTTAAAATACCTTAATTAACAAAATAACACAAAAAAATTGTAATAACCCATACTAAAAAGTCGATTCTGATTTAGAGCCGAAAAGTAAACAAATTCAAAAAATGCCAACTGAGAAATTTGACACTATATATTTCTAAAAGCTTAAAAAAGAATAATCTAATACAAAAAAAAAACGATAAAATATTAAATATATCTAAAAAAAAAAGAAAACATATATTGCAAGTTGTAGCCGAAGACGAAATTGAGGCAACGAATGTAATTTTGTAAACAAACTGACTTTAAAAGCTCAAATACGTCAAAATGATTATTTATGCCCTATGCTGGTAGATCCTGCGTCTTACTGAGCTATTAAGCCCACATGTACCCTGAAATACTGCAAAGTAGGCCTGAAACAAGAGGCTACATTCTGATTATATTTGGGTAGGCTTACTGTAGAGAAAGCCTGTTATCAAGCTTTTCGTCTCATCAGTTCCTCTCCTCTAACTGAGTGTCTTCAGCCTCTCCCTCACCACCGCAGTGTTGCATATCTATCTGTCTTCTACCGCTATTTTCATTCTAACTGTTCTTCTGATCTTGCTAACTGCATGCCTCCCCTCCTTCCATGATCTCCCTGCACAACTTTCTTTCTTTTACCACTATTCTGTCCACCTCTCTAATGCAAAAGTTAACCAGTCTTCTCATTCTCTCACTCCTATTCTGTCTACCTCTCTAATGCAAGAGTTAACCAGTATTCTCAATCATTCATCCCTTTCTCTGGTAAACTCTGGAACTCCCTGCCTGCTTCTGTATTTCCACCTTCCTATGACTTGAATTCCTTCAAGAGGGAGGTTTCAACACACTTATTCATCAATTTTTGGTCACTGCTTTGACCCTTTTATGGGACTGACATTTCAGTGGGCTTTTTTTTTCATTAGATTTTTGTTTCCCTTGGCCAGTGTCCTTCCTACATAAAAAAAAAAATATATATATATACAGCAATATCTGTTTACTCCTTCCTGTGACACTCTCTCACTGTAGGAGGTTTCAAAAGAGTATAATGTTAATAACTATAGATTTATTCAACAAATAACTGGTATACAAAAGTCTTGGTTTACAATAAATAAACAGAAATATTAATAAAATTGTGCTTTTTTTGTTAATTCATGGGAAATATTAAACAAACATCTATAATTCACAGTATACTAACAAACAAACAAACACACACACACACAATGACAATTACAATAAATTCCAAGCCTATCACATGTACAGGGTCACGGCTGGCCAGACGACCTCATGTCACCTCATATCACTTACATAATGAAATAGAGAGCCACTCCCCCCTCTGTCTCACCAGCCAAGCTTATCTGTCTGGGAGAAAAGTGTCAGTATGCATGTCGATATAACAAATGTTGAAATATTGCACAAATTATTATATATTACCCACCCTGACCCCCCTAGTCTACTCGTCATTCATACAGCTTCCTCACCCACCCCCCCCCTCTCTCTAGTATGCTATAGGTACCCCCCCTTCTGCTACCGGCACCTGATATATATTCCTATTTTTATTTATTTATTTATTTACCCTCAAATTTTTTTATTATTTATTTTTTTATTATTACAGCTTCCTCACCCACCCCCCCCTCTCTCTAGTATGCTATAGGTACCCCCCCCTTCTGCCATCAACCCCCCCCCCTTAAGGTACCCCCCCCTGATAAATATTCCTATTATTTATTTATTTATTTATTTATTTACCCTCATTTTTTTTATTATTACTAATATCAAATTTTCTTATTATTACTAATATCAAATTTTCTTATTATTACTAATATCTATGCTCTTATTTATTTATTTAACTAATTAACCTAACCTAAAAAAAAAACTGCACACACACACACGCACGCACACACACACACACATACACACACTCACTCACTAGCCAGTATCTTACCAAAATACTGGCTAGACATACATACATACATACATACATACATACATAATCCCCAGATCTCTTACCAAAGATCTGGGGATAAAAAAAAAAAAAATATCTATATAACACTATATATATATATATACCCCCCTTGCCCCCCCCACCAAAAAAAAAAAAAATAAAAATATCATTCATACGTCCCACCACCACTACCACCACTACCACCACTACAAAAATAACATACTAATAATTCAACATGCCATACAAACCCAGATTATAAAGAAATAAACTTTCAATATAATCTGAGTTAAACATTCATACACCCTGTCAACCTAATCCTATTAATAACCCTTTCTATGCCTCACTTAACCCTTTGATATATACTCCTGTCATCCTATTAATAACCCTTTCTCTCTCTCTCTCTATGCCTCACTTAACCCTTTCATATATACTCCTGTCATCCTATAAATAACCCTTTCTCTCTCTCTCTCTATGCCTCACTTAACCCTTTCATATATACTCCTGTCATCCTATTAATAACCCTTTCTCTCTCTCTCTCTATGCCTCACTTAACCCTTTCATATATACTAACTTAAAACCATCTTCTATATTAATCTGTGTTAAATATTATATCATTCTGACCTGCCACCTAGATACTTACTTAAAACCCTAAAAAAATATAAGCTAATCCTATTAATATCTGTCCTTCCCCTCTCCCTCTCTCTCTCTCTCTCTATGCTTCACTTAACCCTTAACTAACCTAAACCATCTTCTATATTAATCTGTGTCAAATATCCTAACATTATGGCCTACCACCTATATATTTATACCAAAAAAAAATTCACACACACACAACCAAAAAAAAGACACGTACACACAGATGCACGCACACAGACGCACGTGCACAGACGCACACAGCACAGACGCACACACAGACGCACACACACACAGACGCACACGCACAGACGCACACACAGACGCACACACACACAGACGCACGCACAGACGCACACCGCAGATAGCTATCCCCAGACCCCCTCCCCCCCCCCAAAAAAAAATATATATACAAAAAAACACAAAAAAACAATACTCCCCTTGTTTGGGTGAAGATCTGCAACACTGCAACACTGCAACACTGTGATGGAAAAACTTGTAATTACTAAGCTAGCTTCTGAGAGGGAAAAAAAAAGGTTATTTTAAGTGGATTAAGAGATGGACACATTCATAGGAAAAGTGGAACATCTGTGGTTGGAAATGAGGTATAATTAGTGGAGGAAAGTCTCATAGGAAAAGGTGGAGGACTTGTGGATGTAGGTATAATTTGTGGAGAGGAGACATGGAGGAGAGGAGGGATACCATTAAATTAAGATGGAAATTTGTGTCATCTGAAAGTGTCGTCATTGTACAAGTAATCACTAATATATATATAACAAATATATCCACCAGTTTATAGTAACAGAACACAAGACTTACCGTGAGCCCCGCCGGACTTCAAGGTGAGCTAGCTGTTAGGGAGACAGGGAGAGAGGGAGAAGAGGGAAAAACATTAGTTCACAAACCTCCCTCCTTCATTTGGGTATTAAAATACATTAGGAATAAATTATTTCACTCACTCCTACAAACTCAAGGAATGAATGAATGATTTTTTACAAGAGTACTCTCCCTTAACACACAAATTAATTAATCAATCAATGAATGGGCAAAAAATAACAAATTTAATACACTTTTTCACATTAATTTTGACCTAAAGAAATTATTACTTAACTCAATCTTGGAGTGAGTGACAATTTTCTCTTAAATCAGAATGTTGACTTGACCAAACATTTAAAAAAGACACACACACACACACACACACACACACACACACACACACACACACACACAAAAAAAATAAATAAATAAAATAAGAGGCTAGGATGCACTGGGAGAGGCTGGGATGCACTGGGAGAGGCTGGGATGGACAGACACACACACACACACACAGAATAAAAAATACATAAATTCTGAAAAAACAAATTAACGTAACAGGTCAGAAAGACACTTACCACACCCGCAGTTGTGACTCAACCCCACGCTTGAGAGTCCTGGGGCTTCTCCCACCAACAGCTTGACGAGAAGGAAGGAATGGGTCAGGTTAGGTTAGGTTAGTAAGGAAGACAGGCCCCCAATATAAGTAACCTAACTGAATCTAACCTAATATATCAGAATAAGGTAGGATATAAGAGGTTGGTTGGAGTGACTCGCAGATGTACGCACCTCTGAAAAAGACGAGAGAAAGTCCTCATTAGTTCGGCTCAAAATTTGTACTTTATTCATGTTTTTTTTGCTTATTTTCATTTTATCAAGCAGTATATGTCAAGGTTCTGGCTGTCACAGTACATCACGTCTGGCCAGCCCATACATGTGGAATACAATCAATAATATACACAAGATTGCTTTATAACACACAAACACACATACAGTAACTATATTGATAATTAATTTGCAAGCAGGCAGGCAGATACTTCACAATTAACATTAATTCATACACACACACACACACACACACACACACTCACAGTATCCACAAGTATAACTGACTACATTGATCATTTTAACTGGTAGGCAGACAGACAGACAGACAGACAGACAGACAGACAGGAGGAGGAGGAGGAGAACAAATGCTGATAATTATTCCTGATTACACAAGGATGACATAGGAAGGATGACTGGACACTATTGTACCTCAGAAGGGTGACTAAGAGGGGGTCAGGTGGAGGTCTTCAAGTGGTACAGGGGACACAACAAGGGTGACTAAGAGGGGGTCTGGTGGAGGTCTTCAAGTGGTACAGGGGACACAACAAGGGTGACTAAGAGGGGGTCAGGTGGAGACCAAGTGGTACAGGGGACACAACAAGGGTGACTAAGAGGGGGTCTGGTGGAGGTCTTCAAGTGGTACAGGGGACATGACAAGGGTGACTAAGAGGGGGTCTGGTGGAGGTCTTCAAGTGGTACAGGGGACACAACAAGGGTGACTAAGAGGGGGTCTGGTGGAGGTCTTCAAGTGGTACAGGGGACACAACAAGGGTGACTAAGAGGGGGTCTGGTGGAGGTCTTCAAGTGGTACAGGGGACACAACAAGGGTGACTAAGAGGGGGTCTGGTGGAGGTCTTCAAGTGGTACAGGGGACACAACAAGGGTGACTAAGAGGGGGTCTGGTGGAGGTCTTCAAGTGGTACAGGGGACACAACTAGGGTGACTAAGAGGGGGTCTGGCTGGAGGTCTTCAAGTGGTACAGGGGACACAACAAGGGTGACTAAGAGGGGGTCTGGTGGAGGTCTTCAAGTGGTACAGGGGACATGACGAGTAACAAAATCTCTCTCTCTCTCTCTCTCTCTCTCTCTCTCTCTCTCTCTCTCTCTCTCTCTCACACACACACACACACACACAACATTAAGGCAATATTAGACACAAGGTTCGAATAACAAGCACAGAGAGGCACAGCTTGCGGCAAATTCTTCCATGACAGTGTTGCCGCTGAACTGACAGGCCGAGTGGGGTTAGGTGGGTGACCTGTCTGGTGACCCATACGACTCAACACGTGACTCTTGACCTCTTGACCTCTTGACCTTCAGTATGCCAGCACTCATCCCACACCTGTCTGTCTGTCTGTCTGTCTCGCATCATCGCACTTCTTAAATCTGAAAGAAATATTTACTGTTAGTCATCTGCAATGTATTTTTTTTTACAGTTTTTTTTTCAGAATATTAAGTTTCTGAGTGTGTGTGTGTGTGTGTGTGTGTGTGTGTGTGTGTGTGTGTGTGTGTGTGTGTGTGTGTGTGTGTGTGTGTGTGTGGTGTGTGTTTTGAGGCATTTTCTTGGTGTTTTAATTGTCTTAGATAAATATAACCAGTTTTTTTTTTTATCAATTATCTTTTCCAATTGTTACTCATCAATCTCTCTCTCCCCCTCTCTCCCTCTGTCTCTCTGTCTCTCTCTCCCTCTCTCTCTCTCTCCCCCTCCCTCTCTCTCTCTCTCTCTCTCTCTCTCTCTCTCTCTCTCTCTCTCTCCCTCTCCCTCTCTCCCTCTGTCTCTCTCTCTCTCTCTCTCTCTGTCTCTCTCTCTCCCTCTGTCTCTCTCTCTCTCTCTCTCTCTCTCCCTCTGTCTCTCTCTCTCCCTCTGTCTCTGTCTCTCTCCCTCTGTCTCTGTCTCTCTCTCCCTCTGCCTCTGTCTCTCTCTCCCTCTGTCTCTGTCTCTCTCTCTCTCTCTCTCTCTCTCTCTCTCCCTCTGTCTGTCTCTCTCTCTCTCTCTCTCTCTCTCTCTCTCTCTCTCTCTCTCTCTCTCTCTCTCTCTCTCTCTCTCTCTCTCTCTCTCTCTCTCTCTCTGTCTCTCTCTCTCTCTCTCTCTCCCTCTGTCTCCCTGTCTCTCTCTCTCCCTGTCTCTCCCTCTCCCTGTCTCTCCCTCTGTCTCTGTCTGAATGCATTATTAATATTCCTGAGCTGAGGTAAAGACTACTTCTGGTGCCATTTGTCTCACCT
>NW_026973717.1:212500-220000 GCF_035594125.1 Scylla paramamosain
GACCTGCTTCTTATTGTTTCCTTTTCTTGTGCTGGATTTCAAGGATTGCTCAGCAACTAACTGCAACTGCAAGTTAACCATCATTGCTTCTTTGTGAAGAAGCGGAATGAGGAGGTATATAGATATGTTGTGTTTATTGGCGCGTGTGTTAATGCGTCTATGCCAGCCTTCGACATCATTGTTTGTGCGCACTAATCTTCAGAACGCACACCAGTTGCCCACTGACCAGACAGTGTTATGAAGCCAAGTTTGACTTAGATAGTCAGTGAGTTCCCTTGTAGGCTCGCATAGCTGTGATCTTTCTTGTAGCGTTTCGAAGGCTGGTCGAATGTGACGTTTTGGCAGATAGGGAAGAGCAAAAAGTTGGCTTATAAAATCGTATACTGGACCACGCTCCATATAAGAAGTCGCTAAGCCAACTTGTTGCACTTTCCGCCACATGGCTTGAGCCCAATGAAAATGCACCCATGTAAATGAACAGAGGGATATACATTCCTTACAGCGTTCCACATAGCTACCTCAAAATCCATAATGACTTCTTCTACCTCTGGGTCTGCCTCCAGCAACGTATTGATGGCTTCAAACACTTTTCTATAGTCTTCCTCTTTTTTTCCCACTCATCAAAACAAATAAGAGGGGCACTTGCTTTGCATGTTCGTCCGACTTAAGGAAGGCATGTATGGACAAAAGTTGATAAAATGGTTGCCGGACTATTCTAAATGTACCATCAATATACCACTGTTTGGTATTGCTCAAGAGGTGAAGTTTGATTCTCAGTGGCCATGATAATATGGCGAGAGCTAATGAGGTTGGCATCATTTTCTATAATTACATCTGCTTGAATGAAATCTGGCGGCAAACTGTTAGCGATTAGTTCAAACTCAAGGTGAGACGGGTGGTGAGGTCTTTGAGATTGACGATGCCGGTTACCTTGCTTTACCAGGCTAATTAGTTTGGGTAACTGGTGGGCATTAGAGTGGGCTTCTTTATATGAGGCTAATTCCTCTTCTGCAATTTGGGCAGCTGATGTAAAGTTGTCGTGCGCACATCGATTTTTCACGGCTACCGATACTGCTGTTGCAGAAAGGAGTCCAGGTGTAGGGGGATGGCTGTGGGTGTGTTGCCCTGCCTTGAAATTTGCACCTCTTTGAATCACACTTGCTGGACACTTGTTATTCTTTTGGCGAATGGCACAAGTCCAATATGTTACAGATTCAGTTTCCTTTCTTATTGTATACATGTATCCATCCGAAGCGTGCAGTCGTGGCTTCCCGCGCTTTGTACCACCGGGAACAATTTCAAACGTCACTGGTTGATTATCAGTTAGATTTTCTTCTATCAGTGGTTCATTTTCTAGGGAAATTTCTTGCACTGGGATAACTTGATCGATGGGTAAATCCACCGTAAAAGAACTGTTTAGATCAACTATAGTCATAGACTCATAGGAATCCTCCATCGAGTGGCGGGGCGTAGAGTAACAGTCACTACTGATGGGGGAGTGGTGGGGCGTAGCAGCGTTGGGCGTAGACTGACAGGCACCACTGACGGAGGAGTGGTCGAGCGGAGACTGACAGGCACTACTGATGGGGGAGTGGTGGGGCTTAGGGCATTCAGGGCACGTCCAGTCAAAAGATCCGCCCTCCTTCAATTCCTTGTTAATCCGCCTGTAGGAAATAAAAGTTTATTGACTGTGTATAATTATTACAAAATATCCACAGTAAACTCAAAATATATCAATAGTAATAGAGTACCCATCATGATTTGCATTCTCACCTGTACATCTCCTGAGTCATGTTTGTGTCACACACTCTGTGTCTCCACTGGTGACAGTTGTCACACAGTAGAGCATGCTGCCGTGGTCGCACTTCCTTCCCACAACCTGAACAGGAGTGACTACTGGAGGCCATGCTGAGGTGAATGTCTGACTTGGTGTTGAGAAAACCGTCAATGGTTCCGATCAAGTCATCGAGCTAATGGATAAGACTGTCTCACTGTCACATTGTCAGTTTAATAGGAACCTCTCTCGGCGGCAGTTTCACGGGACCACAGGTTAATGCCTTTCTTTCAGCCATAACATTATCATTTCACTAACTCTCTCTCTCTCTCTCTCTCTCTCTCTCTCTCTCTCTCTCTCTCTCTCTCTCTCTCTCTCTCTCTCTCTCTCTCTCTCTCTCTCTCTCTCTCTCTCTCTCTCTCTCTCTCTCTCTCTCTCTCTGAGAAAGAAAGAATAGAGAAAGAAAGAGATAATGAGAGGGAGGGAGGGACTGGCCGCGGGCCGGCAGCAGAGAGAGAATGAGAAAAAGAATGAGAGAGAGAGAGAGAGAGAGAGAGAGAGAGAGAGAGAGAGAGAGAGAGAGAGAGAGAGAGAGAGAGACTGACCGTGGCCCGTCCTTATCTTATCAGGTGTCAGTTATTTTCCCTCCCTCCATTTCCCATATTTTTCTCTCTCTCTCTCTCTCTCTCTCTCTCTCTCTCTCTCTCTCTCTCTCTCTCTCTCTCTCTCTCTCTCTCTCTCTCTCTCTCTCTCTCTCTCTGTGTATATATATATATTCCTCCTTCCTCCCCCATAAACATTAATTAACGATAGCAAAAACGTTTCCCTGGCGTGAATCCACAAATAGGTAACCGTTTGAAGCATTTGAGCTAATCTGTCTTTTTTCCGATTCAGTATTCAGTGTGCATAATTTCGCACTTTCGTCATGGCTGCTCACCCGTGTGTATGGGTCTATCCCCTGTCCTTCCCGTGATCAGAGCAGCCCTCCCGTCTTCCTCCCTCCCCATCACTCTCATACATCTGTGTGTGTGTGTGTGTGTGTGTGTGTGTGTGTGTGTGTGTGTCACTTTGTTTTTCTTATTTTCCTACTCTTCCTCTCTTTCATATTCATTTCATATATACGTGATACTTGGATTACTGGACGATGGACACCAGCAGATTGGTGCGTGTTTGGTCAAAGCATACGCACAAATAATGACGTAGAGGGATATCACCGACGATTAAATGGCAATGCAGGCAACTCACATATTCCATTTTACGTTTTAGTTCCCCTCTTACACAAAGAAGCAATAAATGCTTAGTGGTGACGAAACGGATTGCACGCAGGTGGACAACGGAATTTTGTTGGTGACGAAATGGGTTTTTGGTGACGAACGGGGTAGGTGACGAACCGAATTGGTGACGAAGTGGGGTGTATCCGAATGTTCACAGCCATGTCCTCACTGATACACTATATTTTGCAGTGTTATTGTGTATTGTAAGCTTTCTTGGCCTGTAAAGCTTAGTGTGGGAGTAGCTGGTGGTCCTGCATCTGCAACCACTACCAAGGGGCCTCAGTTTTCCCCAGACTGGAGGAGAATGGTGCGTGTGTAGCAGTGAGGTGGGTAAGCAGGTGGAGAGCAGGTGAGGTAGAGCAGGTAGCAGGTAGGTGGCGCCTCACAGGATCACTGAAGGATTAAAACATTTGGAAGTGAATTTCAGTGAGAAGCTTCATCCTAAGATAATGAAATGTATTGTTTAGAAAGACAAGAGTAAAGAAAATATGCTGGAATGTTTGCTTGCTAAAAATGTTTATCTTCAAAGTGTACACAGCTTCTATGATAGTGGGTGTCAGGTAAGGTTAGGTTAGGTTAAGTTAGGTTAGGTCAGGTTAGGTTAGGTTACATTAGGTTAGGTTAGGTTAGGTTAAGTCAGTGTTTGATAAGCCTGCCAATGGTAACACTACACTACATATTAGGTTAGGTTAGGTTAGGTTAGGAAACTTGAGATGAAGTTACAGAGAGAAGGATAGAAGCCATAGGAGGGTAGTTTGGAAATGAAAGCTTTGTGCCAGACTCTATCAAAAGCTTTTGATATGTCCAAGGCAACAGCAAAAGTTTCACCAAAATCTCTAAAAGAAGATGACCAAGACTCAGTAAGGAAAGCCAGAATATCACCAGTAGAGCGGCCTTGACGGAACCCATACTGGCGATCAGATACAAGGTTGTCAAGTGATACATGTTTAAGAATCTCCCTGTTGAGGATAGATTCAAAAACTTTAGATAGGCAGGAAATTAAAGCAATAGGACGGTAGTTTGAGGGATTAGAACGGTCACCCTTTTGTTGTTGTTGTTGTTGGTAGTGATGGTGGTTGTGGTGATAACTGTAGTGGTGGTAGTGGTAGTAGTAGTAGTAGTAGTGGTAGTAGTAGTATTGTGCAACTACTACTACTACTACTACTATTATTCCTACCACTACTACTACTACCACTACTATATTTTTCTGTTCCTACTACTACTACTACTACTACTACTACTACTACTACTACTACTACTACTTATTCCAGGAGTGTCTTGTGAAATGACCCAGGAAATGAAGAATGGCTGGAGTGTGCCTGTGAAGAAGACACTGAATTACAAAACAGTCATAGAGGTTTTCTGTTTCCCGCCCTTCAAGTTGCTACTACTACTACTACTACTACTACTACTACTACTACTACTACTACTACTATTAATAATGAGGAGCCTCGCTGTGTGGGTAAGTTAGGAACGGCCTGAGTTACCAATGATGTGGGTAGGTCTGGGAATGGGCAGTTATGAGTGATATGGGTAATTCTAGGAATGGGGTCAGTTAGGAGTGGTTTAATTAGGGGGTGATGTGAATTAGGAATGGTGTGGATGAATTAGGAATTATTATTATTATTATTGTTATTATTATTATTATTATTATTATTATTATTATTATTATTATTATTATTATTATTACTGAAACAACAACATATCGTATTTATTTGCATGTAATTAGTGTAACTGAATGATTTACAAGAGAGAGAGAGAGAGAGAGAGAGAGAGAGAGAGAGAGAGAGAGAGAAAGAGGGGGGAAATAAACTCTCTCTCTCTCTCTCTCTCTCTCTCTCTCTCTCTCTCTCTCTCTCTCTCTCTCTCTCTCTCTCTCTCTCTCTCTCTCTCTCTCTCCTCAACTCTTTTATTTCCTCCTCTTCTTCCTCTGTCTACTATTTTTCCTCCTCCTCCTCCTCCTCCTCCTCCTCCTCCTCCTCCTCCTCCTCCTCCTCCTCCTCCTCCTCCTCCTCCTCCTCCTCCTCCTCCTCCTCCTCCTCCACCTACATATTTCTCTCTCTCTCTCTCTCTCTCTCTCTCTCTCTCTCTCTCTCTCTCTCTCTCTCTCTCTCTCTCTCTCTCTCTCTCTCTCTCTCTCTCTCTCTCTCTCTCTCTCTCTCTTTTAAGTTGGACACTTTGTCAGGTCATACTTGTTGCATTAGAGAGAGAGAGAGAGAGAGAGAGAGAGAGAGAGAGAGAGAGAGAGAGAGAGAGAGAGAGAGAGAGAGAGACCGGTACTATTAACACTACTACTACTACTACTACTACTACAATAACAACAATAACATCAGCAACCTTTCTATATCCTTCTCTCACTCTCCTACAACAACAACAACAACAACAACAACAACAACAACAACAAATATCCTACGAAATCAAATAATTTTTCTCATTTGTATATGACAATCTCTCTCTCTCTCTCTCTCTCTCTCTCTCTCTCTCTCTCTCTCTCTCTCTCTCTCTCTCTCTCTCTCTCTCTCTCTCTCTCTCTCTCTCACTGAGCCAGTCCCCAGGCCTCTCCCAGCCCCTAGCCCCCCCAGTGCCCCGCGCATATCCATTCTTGCCACAGCTCTGGGAGACAAACGCGGCTCAAATCTTGCACACACGTTCGAATCCCGTAACAAATATGTTTCATCCTGTTTCAAATACGTGGCGCGCTGACTGAGCGATCCGTAGCTCAAGTGTCTCTCGGGGCGTCACAAGTTTCCCGTATCCCTGTCCCGTGTATTAGTGAGGCGAGGAGGAGGAAAAATTTGCTGTTTTCTTTATCTATTAAGCATTTTATCGTTATTACTAGTAGGGATTAAATTATTTGGGTTATTTTGTAAGATTCAAGTGTTTTTCTTCTGTTTTTATCTTTGTTTTGGTGGTTTGTGTGCTCAGAAGGGTGTGGGAGGGTGTAGCACTTGTATGGAAGGGTGTAGCAGTGTTTGGAAAGGTGTAGCAGTGTTTGGGAGGGTGTAGCAGTGTTTGGAAGGGTGTAACAGTGTTTGGGAGGGTGTAGCAGTGTTTAGGAGGGTGTAGCAGTGATTGGGAGGATGTAGCAGTGTATGGAAGGGTGTAGCAGTGTTTGGAAGGGTGTAGCAGTGTTTGGAAGAGTGTAGCAGTGTTTGGAAGGGTGTAGCAGTGTTTGGAAGGGTGTAACAGTGTTTGGGAAGGGTGTAGCAGTGTTTGGAAGGGTGTAACAGTGTTTGGAAGGGTGTAACAGTGTTTGGGAAGGGTGTAGCAGTGTTTGGGAAGGGTGTAGCAGTTTTTGGGAGAGTGTATAAGGTTTCAGCAAGGTGTAGCAGTGTCTGGGAGGGTGTAGCAGTGTTTGGGAGGGTGTAGCAGTGTTTGGGAGGCTGTAGCAGTGTTTGGGAGGGTGTGGCAGTGTTTGGGAGGCTGTAGCAGTGTTTGGGAGGCTGTAGCAGTGTTTGGAAGGGTGTAGCAGTGTTTGGGAGGGTGTAACAGTGTTTGGGAAGGGTGTAGCAGTTTTTGGGAGAGTGTATAAGGTTTCAGCAAAGTGTAGCAGTGTCTGGGAGGGTGTAGCAGTGTTTGGGAGGGTGTAGCAGTGTTTGGGAGGGTGTAGCAGTGTTTAGGAGGGTGTACCAGTGATTGGGAGGGTGTAGCAGTGTTTGGGAGGGTGTAGCAGTGTTTGGGAGGGTGTAGCAGTGATTGGGAGGGTGTAGCAGTGTTTGGGAGGGTGTAGCAGTGTTTGGGAGGGTGTAGCAGTGTTTGGGAGGGTGTAGCAGTGTTTGAGAATGTGTAACAGTGTTTGGCAAGGTGTAGCAGTGTTTGGGAAGGGTGTAGCAGTGTTTGGGAGACTGTAGCAGTGTTTGGAAGGGTGTAACAGTGTTTGGGAAGGGTGTAGCAGTTTTTGGGAGAGTGTATAAGGTTTCAGCAAGGTGTAGCAGTGTCTGGGAGGGTGTAGCAGTGTTTGGGAGGCTGTAGCAGTGTTTGGGAGACTGTAGCAGTGTTTGGAAGGGTGTAGCAGTGTTTGGGAGGCTGTAGCAGTGTTTGGGAGGCTGTAGCAGTGTTTGGAAGGGTGTAGCAGTGTTTGGGAGGGTGTAGCAGTGTTTAGGAGGGTGTAGCAGTGATTGGGAGGGTGTAGCAGTGATTGGGAGGGTGTAGCAGTGATTGGGAGGGTGTAGCAGTGATTGGGAGGGTGTAGCAGTGTTTGGGAGGGTGTAGCAGTGTTTGGCAAGGTGTAGCAGTGTTTGGGAAGGGTGTAGCAGTGTTTGGGAGGGTGTAGCAGTGTTTGGAAGGGTGTAACAGTGTTTGGGAAGGGTGTAGCAGTTTTTGGGAGAGTGTATAAGGTTTCAGCAAGGTGTAGCAGTGTCTGGGAGGGTGTAGCAGTGTTTGGGAGGGTGTAGCAGTGTTTGGGAGAGTGTATAAGGTTTCAGCAAGGTGTAGCAGTGTCTGGGAGGGTGT
>NW_026973717.1:232500-235000 GCF_035594125.1 Scylla paramamosain
ACACACACACACACACACACATTCTCTCTCTCTCTCTCTCTCTCTCTCTCTCTCTCTCTCTCTCTCTCATAAAACACACACACACAAACACACACACACACACAGACACACACACACACACACACACACATACACACACACACACACACACAGATAGATAGAAGATAGATAAGTTTATTGACCACAGCGTACATAAAGATATACAAGGATTATTATTATTATTTTATATGATCACAATTTTCATTAACATTATATACTAAAAATAAAATACTACTGTAGTCCATACGACTGATAAATACTGGGTTAAAGTTAAAAATATTGTAACAAAACCAGACAGTAAAATTGTAACACATAAACACATAAACTGCACTACTGATGCAAATAAAATTGCATAATATATTACACAAAGGTAAAGATTCCATAACTAATTTTCTTTAAAAAAGCTTAAACGAATAAAAACACAAAGACCAAGTAGAAAAAACTATAAAAAGTGGTATAACATAGAAACGCATAATTTCTTTGTACCAAAACTATGCACTAAAAAGCTCTCCAAAAAGGACCGATTTAAATTCTAAGAAAAAAATTTTTACAACCAGCCATATAAAATATAAAACTATGACATGCACCCTCTAAATTTTGGACAAATATAACATATTTATCTTACAGTGGATTACAGAAAGTGTTAACAATACAGTTGTAACATCTTATGTATAATATCACAACATTTTGCATTCGGCATGGAAAATAAATCCTGTATAGAGCTGAAACCATGTTGTTGTCTGAGGTGTTGTGTGTGTGGACAGTGTTGAGCTACATGTTGTTCTGTCTGTACGTCCCCACACACACACACACGTTCCTCCAGGGGCAGACGGCCACGCCCACGCCTGTTCCACCTGCCTGTCTCCACGGCCAGGCTGTGGCCACTCACCCTGAACCGTGTGAAGGACACTCTATGTATGTCGTTTATCGTGTGTCTTGTTGTGTATATGTCATGTACTGCTAAGTCAGGGTTCATCATCTTATACACTAAGCATCTTGAGGCTACAGAGTGAGAGATGGCATCATGAACATTTCGCAATAAAGTAGACTTATGCGGCACGGCAGTGTGTACCATTTGTGCTATCAACTTCCCCGCTGGAGTGTTCATTGCAAATGAAGATCTTATTGCGAAAATTAATGGATCGTCAAACATGTTCATTCTTTCTGACCACACTTCATGGTAGAATTTATGTTGCTTATGCTGGATCCAATCTACAAGCGTGGGATATCCTAACTCGGCACAGCAAACTATATTCGGTGTTGTCCTCCTCACGTTCAGTAACTCCTTCATAGCCCAAATATATAGCTTTGTGATGGGCTTTAAATCAGCACCGACCCAAGACTCTGAACCATACAGTAGTGAGGAGAGGAGGGCAGCATCAAACACACGTCGCTTAACAATAAATGGGATGTCGTTGTTCTTACGTACAAACGAAACAAACTTTAGCACGTGACACAACTTGTTCCTGGCGTGAAGCTTGACAGCGGACGACACTGACCCGTCACAAGTGAACGGTGACCCCAAATATATATAGTGACTGCAGTGCTCGACTGTTTTGTCACCCACCTGGAACGGTTCAGCGTCGCCCGGTCCTCCACATATAACAAAAAACTTGGTTTTACTGGCGTTCATTCTCATACCATATTCGTCACAAAATTCGTTCAAAATACATAGTTTTTTCATCATATTTGCTCGCGAGGTTGCCAGCAATACCGTATCGTCCATAAACAACAAGATGTGCAACCAGTCAATGAAAGTTTCACGCGTACATTTTTCTCGCATCATTTTTATTAGATCATCAACATAAATGATAAACAAGAGACACGATGTAGACAAACCTTGCCTCACACCCACCGTAGATGTTATCACTACACATCCTAAAATACTCTCGGTTATTTGGTACATGGCACATATTGCTGCAAGCATAATCATTCCGCATCCTAGCCGTTTTAGTACTGTGAATAATTTATCTCTTCGTAATACATCATATGCTTTTGAGAAGTCTACAAAAGCAACAAACAACTTGTACTTCTTCCGCCTTGCTGAGTCTGTTATTAAGCGGAGAGTAACAATATGCTCAGTGCAACCGCGTTTTGGCTGTGCTCCAGCCTGCTCCCGACATGGTGTGTACCACAGACCCATCCTCCGACACAAAACCATGTCGTACACCTTAGCTATGGCATTCGTTACACTGATACCACGGTAGTTGTCTGGGTTCATCCTGTCGCCTTTCTTAAATATGGTGAATATCTTTGCTCTTGTCCATGACTGAGGGTACAAAGCATTTAAAAATACATTGTTAAAAAGAGTGGCAATAGTTAAAATCAAATGAGCAGGCAAGAGTGAAAATATTCCTGGCGAAACACCATCTGGACCACAAGTTTTGTCCACCTTCATCTTCTTAATTTGGTCACAAATCTCAGCTGGGGTAATAGGGTCATCTAAGATCGGTATTTGTAC
>NW_026973717.1:242500-247500 GCF_035594125.1 Scylla paramamosain
TGGTGCTTTCCACCCGGCGGGTCACTGGGGTTGCCAAGCGTTGCCCGGAGAACGGGAAAATAGCTTAGTTACCGCTACATTTCCAGAGCTAGTGACAACACTACATGTGGAAACGTGCCAGACGCTTCCACTCACACCATCTCACTCAAGAAACCGCGCTTGGACCTCAAAATTGGGGCGCAAAAATTCTTGATTAGGGGTGTGACCGCCGTCGCCGCGGACGCATTTTTGCAATTGTATATATACGATTGCCGGAAGGAAAGGGTTAAGGAGTATGGGCAAGTTAGGAATGACAGGGATTGGTAAGTTAGGAATGGATTGAGTAAATAAATTGTGAATGGGATAGATAAGTCAGTTAGAAGTAGGTTAGGTTAGGCAAGATTAAGGTGAATAAGTAGGTTAGGAAAGGGATTTGTAAGCAAGTTAGGAATGGAATGGGTAATTTATGAGAAGGATTATTAAGTTAGAAATATAGTGGTGAGTGTATTTAAGTTAAGAATGGGAGGAGTAAATAAGTTAGGAATGGTGTGGAATGAAATGGGTAATCTATAAATGTGGAAAAGTCAATGTAATATATAAGTTAGGAACAGAGTGGGTAAGAGGAAGAGGACATGCAAGTTAGGAATGGGATAAATTAGGAATGGGACATTTAAGTTAGGAATGGGATAAATTAGGAATGGGGTATGTAAATTAGGAATGGGATATTTAAGTTAGGAATGTGATATGTAGTTTAGGAATGGGATATGTAAGTTAGGAATGAAATATGCAAGTTAGGAATGGTATATTTAAGTTAGGAATGGGATATGTAAGTTAGGAATGGGATATGCAAGTTAGGAATGGGATAAGTTAGGAAAAAAATAATTCTACAAACTGGTTGAATGAGTTAAGAACGGTGTGAGAAAGTTAGGAACAGGGTGGGTGAGTTAGGGAAGGTGGTGGTGGTGGTGGTGGTGGTAGTCAGGAAACAGAAGTATGAATATTAATGAGTTATAATTTTTCTCACCTATAAAATTTCCATTCTTGTGTCACTTCAATTAAATAAGACATTTATGAGGCAGTTAGGTTAGGTTAGGTTAGGTTAGGTTAGGTTAGGATATTGTGGATAGTCATCTGTCTTAATGCTATAACGTGTGTGTGTGTGTGTGTGTGTGTGTGTGTGTGTGTGTGTGTGTGTGTGTGTGTGTACTTTAAAATTGAATGTATTATGTAGTTGTATCTCAATTGTACTTAATCTCTCTCTCTCTCTCTCTCTCTCTCTCTCTCTCTCTCTCTCTCTCTCTCTCTCTCTCTCTCTCTCTCTCTCTCTCTCTCTCTCTCTCTCTCTCTCTCTCTCTCTCTCCTCCTCCTCCTCCTCCTCCTCCTCCTCCTCCTCCTCCTCCTCCTCCTCCTCCTCCTCCTCCTCCTCCTCCTCCTCCTCCTCCTCCTCCTCCTCCTAATGCTGGGGAAATTCTTTTCTTCTTCTTGCTTCTAGTACAACAACCAATATTACTACTGCAACAACAATTACTACTACTACTACTACTACTACTACTACTACTACTTTTCAGGCCAGGACAATGACAGCACCTACACTATCCTGGACCTCTACTACTACTACTACTACTATTACTGCTACTACTACCACTGCTACCAACACTGGCCTCTATGTTGGCCTGGTGTTTGGGTTAATTTTGTGTCTAATGTTTGTGGCAACACTGTTCTTCCTTAGACGGTAAGTTATAAGTGTTGTTGTTGTTGTTGTTGTTGTTGTTGTTGTTGTTGTTGTTGTTGTTGTTGTTGTTATTGCTGTTGTTGTTGATGTTGTTCTACTTCCTCCTAGTCCTTATAATCACCATCATTATCTCTACCCCCACAGGAGACAGAGAAGAGGAGGGAGGAAGGAGCAGCCTGGAGGAGGAGGAGGAGGAGGAGGAGGGGGTTAGAGGCCGCCCCTGCCTCCACCAATGACATGAAATCTGAGGTCAACCATTCCATGACCTATTCCAGCATTACTGACCCTACTACTGGTAAGCTGACTAAATTATTCTCTCCACCAGTGTTTCTTCTTTCCTCCATATCTCCTTCCACAAGTTACCTCCACGTTTCTCCTTCCGCTTGAACCTTCTTTGATCTTTCCTCCATCTCTCCTCCAAGTCAGACTATTCTATCATGCTTACTAACATTGTAATTTTCAATCTGTAGAACACCACCTCTCCTCTTCTAAACCTCATCTTCTTTTCCTCACATAAACTCAGGTGTCTGAGGCAACTGACAGTAGGCCCTTTTCTGTTCCTTCCTACTTTCTCTATCTCATTTTTCAATCCAAAGCTGGATGCTGCGTTTATGTGGGCAGCGACTTAACCTGCTCTCGTGCACAATTTTATCCCTATGTGTAACCAATTTACCCCTCTGTTGGTGAAATCATATACTCATGTACCTGTTTTATGAGGTGATATGATGTGCTTAGTTACCCTTTGGGAATCTATAATTTATACTTTCTAAGGTAAAACCATATGCTGATTTTCCCAATGTTTGTCTTATTCACCCTTTGTGTGAGGTAAAATTTTAGGCTGATTTACCTCTGGTGTACTTAATTTACCCTTCCTAATGAGAAAAATGAAAAATTATTCTGGGGGAATTCAGTGCCTCTCATTATTTGAATTATACATGTAATCATATGCATCATAGAATATAACAAAAATTTACAGAATAATGACCATTCCACACAATAAATTATGTACATACAATAATTACTAAATATAATTTGGTATGAATGGGAGCATAAACCAGGGTGCACATTGTCTTGACCCACCCGCCACCACCATCCCTGATGGTTCTCCCAGGCATATACTGACTCTAATCATTATTATATACATCTTAAAATATTACATGAAAATTTACAGAATACAAAGTAAACCAATATATCCATACAATAACTCCTCCTAGCTTTAAATGTTTTATAAAGATGGCTTACACTGTTCTGATGTCAGTGTGTGCAGGGCAGGCCATATACATGAAATACTTGAAGCCTTTTGCAAATAACTGATTTTGAGGCTTGCCGGCTCGGAAAAAAAAAATCTTAAAGACACATTTTTCCCGTCAGTTGTTGCCTCCCTACTAACACAGAACAGGTCACGTTTTTAACACTGCATAGCTTACCTCTTTATTTAAGCTGTTCAAGTTTTTTTGGCCCATGACATTACAGTAGACAGCACCTTTGTACTTCCTTTAAATATTATTTTTTCTAAAAAACATTGCGTTTTTTATTTCTTTTGGGTACTCTATTGCAAATACCAAAAAATAATAGTAAAGCGCTTCTAAGGCTTCACTGAACTTTGTTATGTTGTTGTTGAGAACTTTCTCCCCGTTGATGAAGATTTGAAATGACTTTGCCGTCATCACCAAAGTGGGAGTTGGAGACTTGATCATCTGGAGAAAGTTAAGGAATAGTTGTCAAATTTAACTGTTAACCTGTGCCATCCTTGTTTTCATCACGTAGTTAGATATACAATATGCATACAATCTACTTTTTTGGTCCATTATGGCTGTTGCTGTCTGTCTTTCCATTATAATTAACTGTCATTAATACTCAAATATAAATTTTGAGGCCTTAAGTCTCTCCCACAATGTAGAAGCAAAATTTTGACATTTTTTCCGTCTTAATTATATAGTAAAGACACAAATTAAACTTAGTTCATTGGTATCCATCATCAGCGTTTCCTCGTCTTCTGTGAGGAGCGATGGAATCAGCTGGACAGCAAATAGTAATCCATGTTGTGAATAATACACAAAACCATAAATAATGCAGTAGTCATAAGGTGAATTATAAGTGAAATAAGAGGCGTGATTTTCAGTAAAAACACATGAATAAGATGCATAGCCTATGCCTCTTATTGCTCTTCTATCCTGTACCTTTCCTTTCTTGCCCTTTCAGAGTGCTGTCCAAATTTTCTAGATATCTGCTGTGAAACTGGTGATAGTTTTTAGACCTTGGTTTTGAAAATTTCATCAAGTGAATGATGGATCCATGTAATTTATCCCACATTTCACCTGGGGAAGCCACATTCAATGACTTAGCCTCAATTGCTAGCTGAAAACGTTAATATGTTATTAGTACATGTCATTAAAATCACTAAAATATTATATGAATGATTATTTCAAAAATCATTATTTGCAAAAAAATAAAAATTGTGACTGGTACTTTATTCAAAATGTATCAATGGTCAGCATCAAAACAAAGCTGAAGTAAACTGTGTTAAAAAAAACAACAAATGAAGAGAAGTAGGTACTGTACTCACAAAGTTTTTGTATCGTAGAGTTGGAATTTCTCCAAAAATTTGTGCCACAGATACCTCAGGATTATACCTCCTTTTGTGTCTATAAGTGAAGCTTCTCTCCATCTTTCTCCGGCATAGCTGGAGTACATTTCCTCATCTCTTGTTTTAGTATATTGAAATGAAGTTGGATGACCTCTCCATCCTCATCTGGTTTCTAAGCTGGTTTCATCCCTGGAGAACCAAATTTTTCGTTAAGCTCCAAAATGCACCAGCTTGATGTTAAGGGCAATCTGAAAAGCTTCATCTTGTTCCTCGAGGACTGCCTTCTGAAATTTAAAAGATTTTGAAAACAATTAAAATCGATGTGTTTGTGTGGGATCTATAAAAAGCTAGTCATGAGCAACTTCGGTGACACCTACTACTATGCTCCCAGAAATAGAATCCTTGCTTTCCCTGGAAACAACAAAGAGGGTAACTGACTAATGCAAAAGGAAGGGATACTAAAATATCTCCATGAGCATTGCATAGAATATCCAGGGATAGGGAAATCTTCACATACTCGTAAGTAATTACTGAAAAATTTTCTTTGTTATTCTTATGGAATTCACTAGAAGTTTTGGATTTATTTTAGAAAATCTTCATAGTGCTTTGGTGAATGAACACAGATGTCAACATAGTGAGTCCTGTATTAACACAAGCTTACTGATAGTTTACTATGGAATGAATTAAAGAAGAGCAAGATGA
>NW_026973717.1:257500-262500 GCF_035594125.1 Scylla paramamosain
GTGTGTGTGTGTGTGTGTGTGTGTGTGTGTGTGTGTGTGTGTGTGTGTGTGTGTGTGTGTGTTTAATTTCTCATTTTCTTAAACTTTACAATAATAAGGAACTGTTTAATTGAGTCTCTCTCTCTCTCTCTCTCTCTCTCTCTCTCTCTCTCTCTCTCTCTCTCTCTCTCTCTCTCTCTCTCTCTCTCTCTCTCTCTCTCTCTCTCTCTCTCTCTCTCTCTCTAATAATTACAGGAACTTTGTATGTGTGTGTGTGTGTGTGTGTGTGTGTGTGTGTGTGTGTGTGTGTGTGTGCGTGTAATAATTTTAATAATAATAATAGTAATAATAATTGAGCTCTCTCTCTCTCTCTCTCTCTCTCTCTCTCTCTCTCTCTCTCTCTCTCTCTCTCTCTCTCTCTCTCTCTCTCTCTCTCTCTCTCTCTCTCTCTCTCTCTCTCTCTCTAATAATTACAGGAACTTTGTATGTGTGTGTGTGTGTGTGTGTGTGTGTGTGTGTGTGTGTGTGTGTGTGTGTGTGTGTGTGCGTGTAATAATTTTAATAATAATAATAGTAATAATAATACAATATCTAACATACATACGTACATACATACACACAAACTCTCTCTCTCTCTCTCTCTCTCTCTCTCTCTCTCTCTCTCTCTCTCTCTCTCTCTCTCTCTCTCTCTCTCTCTCTCTCTCTCTCTCTCTCTCTCTCTCTCTCTCTCTCTCTCATGATTATCCATACAAGTCATGATAAATTTTTACATTACTTAGAAAAATAATGAATAAGTATTCCTGAGTAGTGTATTCCTGAGATGTGTGTTTAGCACTCAGCACATCAAATCAGCACCTTTCAGCACCTTTCTCTCTGAAATCAGCACTTTTTTGCTTAACTCAGCACTCCCAGCTTTTTCTGAAATAAGCACTTTTCTGCTTAACTTATCACTCCCTAGTTTTTCTGAAATTAGCACATTTTTGCTTAACTTCACACTTCTAGCCTGTTACATCAGCACTCAGCACTCCTACCAGCCTTTCTCAGCACCTAATCCTCTCTGAAATCAGCACTTTTTTGCTTAACTCAGTACATAACCTCATATCACCACCCTACCTTTGAAATCAGCACTTTTTTGCTCAACTCAGCACAAGAGCCTGTCACCAGCACTCATATTAGCTCCACCCAGCACTGTAGCTTCTTGTCACCACTCATACAAACCTGGTGAAGCATTTACCACTGTTTTGGCCCCTCAAACCTCACTAGGAGTCCTTAGAAGGATTACAAGATGTCTCTCATATGACACTAGGACCCCTAAAAACATTCCCATAAGCTGGTAGGACATTGATAGGACACCCCAGGATCTAGTAGGATATCTGAGAGGCTTGTAGAAGGCTTAGAAGGATTATAGGATCTCTCATAAGGTAGTAGGACTCTCTTAGACATTAGGATCCCCAAAAAATATCCCCATAAGCTGGTAGGACATTGATAGGACACCCTAGGATCTAGTAGGATATCTGAGAGGCTTGTAGAAGGCTTAGAAGGGTTATAGGATCTCTCACAAGGTAGTAGGACTCTCTTAGGACATTAGGATCCCCAAAAAAATATCCCCATAAGCTAACAGGACATTGATAGGACACCCCCAGGATTTGAGAGGTTAGTAGGGGTCCTTAGGAGGGTATAGGATCTCTTGTAAGCTAATAGGACTCTGTGTAGGATGCTAGGATACCCTAAACACATCCTAGTTACCCTGATTCTGAGAGGAAGGGAGATTAAGACACTTTTTTAGCTAGTAGGAGTCCTGGCAGGTTACAGGGATTCTGAGAGGAAGGGAGGTTAAGACACTTTTTTAGCTAGTAGGAGTCCCTGGCAGGGTACAGGGATTCTGAGAGGAAAGGAGGTTAAGACACTTTTTTAGCTAGTAGGAGTCCTGGCAGGGTACAGGAATTCTGAGAGGAAGGGAGGTTAAGACACTTTTTTAGCTAGTAGGAGTCCTGGCAGGGTACAGGATCTCTCATAAGCTGATAGGACTTAATGTAGGATACAAGGAAATCCAAAAAAAATCACTCTAATTATCTTGATTCTGTGAGGAGGGAGCATTTGCCTCCTGAGGGATCGGAAAGAACTCCTCCCTGACCCCGACCCCAACGCCAACCCCCTCTGTGGACGGGAAGAGGGCAGGGGAATCCCGCGAGGCGTCGGTGGGGCCGCTGTCACCCGCCTCGTTTCGGTGGGTGGAGAAGACGTGAATCTTGACGGTGTGGCGGTGTTGAATCTTTTTCTTGCAAATTGGGCAGGAGAATTGAGGTTCCACACCACACTTGTACTTTTTGTGTCGCTTGAGGTTCCCCGTGGATGCGTACGTACGCCCGCACTTCTCACACGCGAACTGCTTTGGGATCTCAGTGTTGTGCGGGTAGCTCAGACTTGGTGACGTGGGCTTGCTGTATTTAAGGTCACGGTTTTTTATCAGTAGAGGCAGGCCGAGGGGGGGAGGTCGTACCAGCAGGTCGCCACTCACCTGCGGCGGCAGCAGGCCTTGGAAACCTGCACGTACTAGGTTACATGCGCATAAATAGTCTGGAAATAGGGTAGGGTAGGTTAGGTTAGGTTCGCTGGGGTTTGGTGGGTAAAATAGTGAGATTTGGATGGGCTGTGCTGGGGTGCTGTGTGTCTGGGGTGGGGTTAGGTTAGGTTAGGTTAGGGTGGAAGTGGCTAGGTTAAGGTAGGCTAGGGAAGGTTAGGTTAGGTTACAACAGGGTGTGTGACTGGTTAGGTTAAGGTAGGCTAGGGAAGGTTAGGTACAGTTAGGCTACAACAGGGTGTGACTGGCTAGGTTAAGGTAGGCTAGGGAAGGTTAGGTTCAGTTAGGTTCAGTTTGGCTAAGTTTGATCTAGGAAGTTTCTGCTAGGTTAAGTTGGGTTAGGTTAGGTTTGGTTAGGTTTGGGTTCTGTGGGAGCAAACTAAGGTTAGGTTAGGTTATGCTGGAGTTCATGCATAAAATAGGATAGTTTTAGGGTAGGGGTAGGTTAGATTAGGTTAGGTAAACAAGAGGAGGAGGAGAAGGAAGAAAAAGAAGAAGGAAAGAGAGGAAGACAAGGAGGAGGAAGAAAATAAGGAAATAAGTAAAAGAAGGAAGAGGAGGAGGAGGAGGAGGAGGAAGATGATAAAATATAAGTAAAAGAAGAAGAAGAAAAAAAAAGAAAAGAAAATGAAAACACAATAATTTACAACTTAAAATTACATTAAAAAAAAAAAAATAATAATAATAAATGATTAAATAAGCATTGTGACAAATTTTGGATTAGAGGGGAGGGGGAGATAAAATTTTGAAGGGGGAGTTTTTTTGGAAAGAGGGGGAGGGGGCAGAATCTTGTCTATTTAGCCATCAGGAAGAGGAGGAGGAGGAGGAGGAGGATGTATTTAATGTATTTAAGCCATGCGTCAAATAAACAAACAGAGAAAGAGAGAGAGAGAGAGAGAGAGAGAGAGAGAGAGAGAGAGAGAGAGAGAGAGAGAGAGAGAGAGAGAGAGGAAAAGGAAGAGGAAGAACAGGAGGAAGAGGAGATAAGGAGAAAAAGAAAGAAGAAAAGAGGAGGAGGAGGAGGAGGAGAAAAAAAAAAGAAAGAGGGGGAAGAAGAGGAGGAGGAGGAGGAGAAGGAAGAAGAAAATAGGAGAGAAAAGAAGCCAAACCAAAACCAAACACACACAAACAAACAAACACACAAGCAAACAAACAGACAGACAGACAGACATACAGACATTTAGCGCTTTCCTGCTAGCCACCATCATCACAACCTTGGATTGTTAGCAACATTAGCACTTCCATCAGCACTATTGATATTTTGAGATCATTGTAGTAGAAAATAAATAAATAAATGTAGGAAAAAAAAAAGTTTCTTAGCACTTAAAATATTAGCACTCTTTGCTTCTATTTAGCAGTTTAGCATATCACTATCACTAGCATTACGAGATCATTGGTTACTGAGTGCTTAATTGTAGTGCAAAAATAAATTATAAACCATTTTAGCACTTAAGTGATAATATTAGCACTTTCTTTGATTCTGTTGTGGATTTCCCATGCTAAATAACAAATTATGTTTACAAATATAGCAAAAAATATAGCATTTTCTAGCACTTAAGTAATAATATTAGCACTTTTTTGCATCTCCATCACATTTAATGCTAAACACAGCACATCCAGTCACAATATAGCACATTTTTTTGACCCTGAACAAGTAGCAACTTAACATAATATTAGCACTTTCCCGCCACTATGCTGCTAAATTGTAGCATATAAGTAGCACACTTAACACAACTCAAGCAGCGTGTTAAGCATGCTGTGTTACAACAATCCAGCACATTCTGACCGTAACACAACAAATAAAACACTCAATACAAAAAAAAGTAGCAGTTTTCAACCTTAAACACACTTAGCAACTTATGCTAAACTTATAATTAGTGAGTGTATGTGTGTGTGTGTGTGTGTTGCAGCATAATCAACACAGTGATCTATCTTGCAACACACTGTACACAAGGCCACAGCATTAATAACACTATATTGAGGTCATTTTTTTCAACAGCTAACCAAAACATAGCCTCAATTCTTGCAACACAAATTGGCAACACTGCACAACACTTATATTATCACTACTTTCCCTATCTGGTAACACTACAACACTACAAACAAGATAATACATTTTTTGGTGGGAAGGGGTTATACAACTCAAAATTTTGTATTCTAAGCAACACAATGTTATGTTTTTCCTGCAACACTTCCCCTGTGTGTTGTGTTCTATAGGCAGTGTTTCTTTGTGTGTGTTTGTTGTGTGTCAACTCAAAGATGTATTATTTGTGTTTTTCCTCAACACTCAAGATTTTATGAAAATTTTTTGGGGTTGAATTTCCAGGCAAAACTAATTGATTTTCTTGCTTATCTTGTATTACATAACTCAAAAAAATGTTTCACAATTCTTATATTATTTGTGTTTCTCTCAGCAACTCAAAAAAAAATTCAAAACACA
>NW_026973717.1:265000-270000 GCF_035594125.1 Scylla paramamosain
TCAAGATGTCTTTTCTATGCCTAAATATGATTTTGAAAGCTCACTCTCATTTTTATTGTATTGCTGTGGTCTATTACATAGAATGTATCCATGACCACGAATGATTTATTGAAAAAATAGGTATATTTATAAAAATATGTTAGTGGTGTCATAATTACTTATCAATATACTCAAAATACTGTTCAGTAGATCAGCTATTTTTATATTATTCCAACTTGAATAGCAATTTCAATATATTTTGTGTTCATGCGTACAGTCATCGTCGGTTGTGTTGGCAGCCCTGGGGCGTGAGGCGCCGGGTTGGTGGGCTGGCCCGGCAATGAGTCATGATAGCCAGACACGCTGCTACACCCTCGCTGTTAGCACTGTTAGCACGTGTTGTCCTGTGCACCATGCTGCGGGGCTTGACATCGGCGCAAATAGAGAATATTCTCTATGACGATAATTCTGCTGTCTTTTATGCACATGTGCTTTCATATCATTCATTCCTCATCTTACTTACTTTGGCCCACAGTAGATAGATAGAAGTATAGAACTGTAGTTGTAGTTAGTGTAGTGTTAGCTATACAGGCAGCCTCGTTGGGCCCAACAGGGTTGTTGCTGTCTGTTTCTCCTTTGTATTCATTCCTGGCTCGGAACCTGAGTCATCAGTTTCCCAGCCATACAGATTTTCATGGGATATGCTACAGTCCAGAGGTAATACACAATTACCTCTTAGATATACTTGTAAAATTGGGATATTATGTAAATTGTACAGTAGCAGAGCAATACCAAATTGGTCGGCAGCAAATGCAAAGACGCGGAAGCTACGTAGTAAATGGGAAAATGTTTGGGGTATGTGATCAGCTGGCGGGCGAGGGCGGACGGGCTGTGGTATGCAGGAGTACCAACATAAAAAAACATAAAATTCGTATAATGGGTTATTTGGGCAGCTGTGTGTAATTTTTTTGTTGTTGGTGTTACAAAACATGTTATGCTTGTGCAATGATGGGATAATATTGTGCTACTTATATACACATAGAGAAAATATAGTCTGTACGAGCGTGATAAATTTGGTACTATGATATGACTATAGAAAGGCTAGACAAACAATCTTCAGATATATTTTACAAGAAACTCAAACTAAACAATATATAGTCATGGAAGAAGCATTCACAGTGTGTCGGAAATAATAAATAAGAAGCGGAAGTTACATAGTACTGTTCTACATGTTTCGTCTTACGCACCACCACTGGAGTATTGGTGCCACGCGTGAAAGGACTGACAGAAAACGACAGCTTACAGGGAACACACATATATCGCATTTATATCGTTCAAATCAGCTATTTTTTTGCAATTTTATAAGACAATAATATTATTTGGCCAAAATCCAACCCCACATGACCTCTTTCACTCCTATAAAGCAACACTGTACGGGTTAAGTGAAGCCTTTGTGTGTCTGTAATAATGTGTCTTTATCTCTGTGTGTGCATTTTGTGACACCAAGTCCTATATTTGGTCCTTAACGTTACTATTATCACTAGTTAGCCTTGAAACTAGAAGGACAAGAAGGGAAGAGACGCAACATTTCTCCGTTGTTGACAAAATCGTCACAGAACAGCTTCCTCTTGCCCTCCGAACACACTCACTTTCTCCCTCCTCAGTGGCGGTGCGGGGGAACAGAAGCCCTGCGGAGGAAGAACACTTGTAATGTCTGTTTATAATCAATAGGTGGACTGAGTTAGGTTAGTTAATATTTGATGTTAGTATCTGAGAATTTTTTTTACCTTTTCTTCTTCTCTTTGTGTGTTTATTCCCCGTGTCTCTCCGACCTGTCTCTTGATATTTCTCTCATACCCTCTTTCCTTACCTCTCCTCGTCCCCCCGTCTCTCTCTCTCTCTCTCTCTCTCTCTCTCTCTCTCTCTCTCTCTCTCTCTCTCTCTCTCTCTCTCTCTCTCTCTCTCTCTCTCTCTCTCTCTCTCTCTCTCTCTCTCTCTCTCTCTCTCTCTCTCTCTCTCTCTCTCTCTCTCTCTCTCTGTCATTTATTCCAGCACTGTCTTCTGTGAGCTGTGTGTCTGTGCGTCTCTTAAGATTTCCTTCAAAGAGGTTAGACAACAGCAGGAATGTCTCTGTCTATTTTCCTCTCCCTGCCTTCCTCCCTTATTTTCCTTCTCTCATCCCTCCCTCTGTGTTTTCTATTTATTTTCTGTGTCTCAAAGATTTCCTTCAAAGGGATGGTGATGCTAAGAAACTTTATCTGTTTTCTCCTCAATTGTGTCGCATGAAATTGTCAATAGATATATGCCAGTCAATCAAGAAACACCACTGCCAGAGAGAGAGAGAGAGAGAGAGAGAGAGAGAGAGAGAGAGAGAGAGAGAGAGAGAGAGAGAGAGAGAGAGAGAGAGAGAACTAAATATCACTACTGTATTCTTATTCCTTCTCATATGCATTTTATAACTGTTGATGCACTCCTCCTCCTCCTCCTCCTCCTCCCTCCTCCTCCCTCCTCCTCCTCCTCCTCCTCCTCCTCCTCCTCCTCCTCCTCCTCCTCCTTCTCCTCCTCCTCCTCCTCCTCCTCCTCCCTCCTCCTCCTCCTCCTCCTCCTCCTCCTCCTCCCAATCTATTTCCTATTGTAATATTCTTATCTTCTCCTCCTCCTCCTCCTTGCATTTTTCTTTCCTTATCCAAACAAGCATTCTAACTTGTGTTCTCTTCCAGCAAACCAGAGCCAAACTCAACTTAACCTAACATAACCCAAACCTGACTTGACCTGACCTGACCTGACCTCCACTCTACTGACCTAACCCATACATTCTAGCCTCTCTTCTCTGTATACCTCTCACCTAACTCCTCTGACTATAAGAAATTCTTTGACTACTTAACTTCCAAAGTGGAGCACATTCTGACCCTCTTCCCTTTTGCAGAGATCTCCATTCTTGGAGACTTCAATGTTCACCACCAGCTTTGGCTTTTCCTCTCCCTTCACTTGACCATCCTGGTGAACTAGCCTTCAACTTTGCTATCCTCCATGACCTAGAGCAATTGTGCACACCACCCTACTCGTATTCCTGACCGTCTTGGAGATACACCCAACATTCCTTGAACTTTTCCTGACCTCTAATCCTTCTGCTTATGCTGTCACCCTTTTTTCTCTGTTGGGCTCCTCAGACCACAATCTCAATCTTGTCCTATCGCTCCAATCCCTCCTCAGGATCCCCCTAAGTGAAGGTGCCTCTGGCATTTTGCCTCTGCTAGTTGGGGGGACCTGAGGAGGTATTTTTTGCTTGATTTTCCTTGGAATGACCACTGCTTCCGTGTCAGAGACCCGTCTTTGTGTGCTGAGCGCATAACAGAGGTGATAGTGTCTGGCATGGAGGCGTACATTCCTCACTCTTTTTCTCGTCCTAAACCTTCTAAACCTTGGTTTAACACAGCTTGTTCTCGTGCTATACATGATAGAGAGGTGGCCCACAAAAGGTACTTAAGCTTTCCATCACCAGAATCTCATGCACTTTATATTTTCTGCGCTGGAACCATGCCAAGTCTGTTCTCCAACTAGCCAAAAACTCCCTTTATTAACAGAAAATGTCAAAATCTTTCAAGATCTAACTCCCCTCATGACTTCTGGCATCTAGCCAAAAATATCTCCAATAACTTTGCTTCTTCTTCTTTCCCTCCTTTATTTCAACCAGATGGCACCACTGCTATCACATCTATCTCTAAAGCTGAACTCTTTGCTCAAACCTTTGCTAAAAACTCTACCTTGGACAATTCTGAGCTTGTTCCTCCCTCTCCTCCATCCTCTGACTACTTCATGCCACCTATTAAAATTCTTCACAGTGATGTTTTCCATGCCCTCACTGGCCTAAACCCTTGGAAGGCTTATGGACCTGATGGGGTCCCTCCTATTGTTCTCCGAAACTGTGCCTCCGTGCTTGCACCTTGCCTAGTCAAACTCTTTCAGCTCTGTCTGTCAACATCTGCCTTTCCCTTCTTGCTGGAAGTTTGCCTACATTCAGCCTGTTCCTAAAAAGGGTGACCGTTCTAATCCCTCAAACTACCATCTTATTACTTTAATCTCCTGCCTATCAAAAGTTTTTTAATCTATCCTTAACAGGAAGATTCTTAAATTCATATCACTTCACAACCTTCTATCTGATCGCCAGTATGGGTTCCGTCAAGGCCGCTCTACTGGGTGATCTTCTGGCTTTCCTTACTAAGTCTTGGTCATCCTCTTTTAGAGATTTGGGTGAAACTTTTGCTGTTACCTTGGACATATCAAAAGCTTTTGATAGAGTCTGGCACAAAGCTTTCATTTTCCAAACTACCCTCCTACAACTCCTATCCTTCTCTCTGTAACCTCATCTCAAGTTTCCTTTCTGACCATTTTATTCTCTCTTGTCATTATTCATCAGTGACCTTCTAAAACCAAACTTCTTGTCCTATCCACTCCTACGCTGATGATACCATCCTGCACTTTTCCACATCTTTTCATAGACGTCCAACCCTTCAGGAAGTAAACAGTTCACGCAGGGAAGCCACAGAATGCCTGACTTCTGATCTTTCTAAAATTTGTGATTGGGGCAGAGCAAACCTGGTATTGTTCAGTGCCTCAAAAACTCAATTCCTCCATCTATCAACTCGACACAATCTTCCAGACAACTATCCCCTCTTCTTCAATGACACTCAACTGTCCCCCCTCTTCTACACTGAACATCCTCGGTCTGTCCTTTACTTATAATCTGAACTGGAAACTTCACACCTCATCTCTAGCTAAAACAGCTTCTATGAAGTTGGGCATTCTGAGACGTCTCTGCCAGTTTTTCTTACCACCCCACTTTACAAGGGCCTTATCCATCCATGTATAGAGTGTGCTTCACATGTCTGGGGGGTTCCACTCATACTGCTCTTTTAGACAAGGTGGAATCAAAAGCTTTTCATCTCATCAACTCCTCTCCTCTCAGTGACTGTCTTCAGCCTCTCTCTCACCGCCACATTGTTGCATCTCTAGCTGTCTTC
>NW_026973717.1:275000-307500 GCF_035594125.1 Scylla paramamosain
GTCACTTGGTCAGTCAGTCAGTCAGTCAGTCACACAGTCAGTCAGTCACATCACTCAGTCAGTCATTTAGTCAGTCAGTGAGTGAGTGAGTGAGTCAGTCAGTCAGTTAGTCACATCACTCAGTCAGTCAGTCAGTCAGTCAGTCAGTCAGTCAGTCAGTCACATCACTCAGTCAGTCATTTAGTCAGTGAGTGAGTCAGTCACACAGTCAGTCAGTCAGTCAGTCAGTCACATCACTCAGTCAGTCATTTAGTCAGTGAGTGAGTGAGTGAGTCAGTCAGTCAGTTAGTCACATCACTCAGTCAGTCAGTCAGTCAGTCACACAGTCAGTCACACAGTCAGTCAGTCGGTCACACACACAGTCAGTCAGTGAGTCAGTGAGTGAGTCAGTCAGTCACATCACTCAGTCAGTCATTTAGTCAGTGAGTCAGTGAGTCAGTCAGTCACATCACTCAGTCATTTAGTCCGTGAGTCAGTCAGTCAGTCAGTCACATCACTCAGTCAGTCATTTAGTCAGTGAGTGAGTCAGTCAGTCACATCACTCAGTCATTTAGTCCGTGAGTCAGTCAGTCAGTCAGTCACATCACTCAGTCAGTCATTTAGTCAGTGAGTGAGTCAGTCACATCACTCAGTCATTTAGTCAGTGAGTCAGTGAGTCAGTCAGTCACATCACTCAGTCAGTCATTTAGTCAGTGAGTGAGTGAGTCAGTGAGTGAGTGAGTCAGTCAGTCAGTCACTCAGTCGCACAGTTAGTCAGTCACTCAGTCGCACAGTTAGTCAGTCATTCATTCAGTCAGTCAGTCAGTCAGTCAGTCGGTCAGTCAGTCAGTCGCACAGTTAGTCATTCAGTCAGTCACATCAGTCTCTCTCTCTCTCTCTCTCTCTCTCTCTCTCTCTCTCTCTCTCTCTCTCTCTCTCTCTCTCTCTCTCTCTCTCTGTCTGTCTGTCTGTCTGTCTTAAGCGTCACCCAGTTTACAAAAATGACGTCACTACCTCTCCACCAATCACGGAGCTGGGAGGTAGTGACGTTATTTCCAGCAACCAATAGGAAGCCATTGTGATCTATGACGTCATAAGGAGTAGACCAGACAGACAGACAGACAAACAGACAAGAATATTATCAAAAGTTCAACCCTTTATATGTATGAATACAAAAATGAGATATAATATTTACTTAAAAAAACACATGTAAATATTTGTAATTAATTGATGTTTTCACCTGGGTTGTCTTAATAATCTCTCTCTCTCTCTCTCTCTCTCTCTCTCTCTCTCTCTCTCTCTCTCTCTCTCTCTCTCTCTCTCTCTCTCTCTCTCTTACTATTTTTTTTTCCAATGTGTAATAATAGAAATTAGTGTGTGTGTGTGTGTGTGTGTGTGTGTGTGTGTGTGTGTGTAGAAAATACGATAAACTATAATAAAAATAAATACGAAGCCAGCAGCCACATTCACCCGAACACTAGGATTTGAGATCTTACAAATGATGAGATTATTACGCTTCTTTCCTTATTAGAGGGATTTCCCAGTAAATATGGACATCCAAAAAACACAACAAAATAAAAAATACACACATAGACAAGCAGGAAATACTAAAAACTAATAAAAATAAAGACGAAGCTAGCGCCATATTCACTCGAACACTTGGACTCGGCCAGACATCTGAGATTTTACAAATGGTGAGGTTATTACGCTTTCCTTTGTTATTGAAGGCATTTCTCAGTACCCAGGGACAGCAGGGGCGTCATGACTACCAGGGGGTCACGTGGGGGGCGGCAGGGGGCCCGTGAAATAAGAGAAAAAGTTGAGGTGGTGTTTACAGTAATTTTTCCTGTTTTGTGTGGGCACCACCAGCACCAGTAGCCAGATGGATGCCAAAGAGGAACATTCTAAGTTGGAAATATTCTGTTGTGAAATACTTTTAATGCCATGGCTTAGAAGTCACAGGACATTAAGATATGAATATGCTTAGAACATTTCCCACTCTGAATAACCTGATCTTTCATTGCTGAGAATATGTTGTGGCTTTGTTGCTGGCACACTGTACCCTTCAAGTAAAGGAACAAACAGCCAGGTAAACTATTCTTGTCTTGTTCACCCCAGCCCAGCTTGGCCTTCCAGCCTCCAGTGACACACACACACACACACACACACACACACACATGCACATGCACAAGGGATCTGTGCTGCTGTACACATCAGTGCTGGGCCCGCTGCCCACAACTCAACATAAAGTTGCTTGCTGGGTGTCACGTCAGTGGTGACGGCACACAACACCATGTCACAGATGGTGATGCTGCTGGTGCTCACATCACTAATGACACATTACAGCACATTGCACAGGAACACAGTGTAATGAAGAGGGGTGCTGGGCATCACATCAGTAGTGGTGGCACATGACAGCACAAAACAGCACGTCACAGAACATCACAGAACACAACAAGTTTATTGTGCTGTGCTCACAGACACCACAAAAATATTGCACTTCTCAACACAGAACAGCCACACACAGTAGTATTATCATTGTAGTCATTCTGTACAATGCCTTTCCAGTCAAACTTTTTTTGGCTTTGAAGACTCTGGTGAAAGTTGTGTTACATTTTACATATTTTTGCCTCAGAGAGTGCTACCATTGAGACCCATATTCAGGAATGCCTTGTTCTCTCACCCCAACTCTTCTAAGGCCACAGAGATAATCAGATTGGTTTTCAAGAATGTTTTTCCTGTTAAGAATGTAGAAATCTCGTTACTCTGTCACTAAAACCATAAAAATACCCTTAAAAACCCGTGTAGCTTCAAGTAGAGCCTTTTAAAAGTAGAGAAGGTGCAGTACAGGATTGTTTTGGAATATGATCATACATCCTGGCATGCACAAAGTTGTCATTGGAGACACAAAGGCCTTGAAAATTATCACATTTGTGTCACTTATTATGTGTTTGTGCCTCTGAATATATTGGTGTTATATTAGACATACCCTGGCATGCAGAAATTTGTCACTAGCCAGAGTGACCTGATTATTGCTCTCACATATATTTAAAAAGGAATACCACACTTAAAAAAAGAGAAAAACGTGAGCATTGTTCTGATGCCAGATTGTACTCACTGATAACATTATAAACACACTCTACCTTTGTATCATGAAAACAATGCCAATAAGTTTTCAGTGTGGTTTTTGCTGTCATGTATATAAAAACACTGTGACACTCAAAGGAAGAGAAATAGAAGTGTTTTTCTGACACTAAACCTTACTTTCAAAAGATTTAATGTTTAATGAAATAAACATGATTGATATTGACACTAAAAGGAGAGAAATATGATGCTGTTAGTGAGGGTGATAGATGATTATAGTGATAGTAAGAGTGAACGAGTAAGGGTGAGGGTGAAGTATTAGTGAGGGTGGGAATGAAGAGTGATAGATATCATAGTGAGAGTGAAGGTAGATATTTTAGTGAACTACTAAAACAGTCCTTACTGGACTGTTCAAACACAAACCAGATGAAATGTCATCAAGCCAAGCCCAGCACTAATAGTGACTGTGTACAGTGTCGTAACATACACACACACACACACACACACACACACACACACACACACACACACACACACACACACACACACACACACACTATAAGCCTCTAGTTAGCATTGACACGCAGCAGACTGTTAAATAATGAAGCTCAGGTGACCACACACACACACACACACACACACACACACACACACACACACACACACACACACACACACACACACACACACACACACACACATTCATCTACCATTGTTCATAATAAAGGTGTTTCTTAGAGTGAGCAGTGAGAGGTGACCAGAGGCAGCAATGGGCCACCTGAGAAATCATATCAAAAGAGCTAGGAAAGGACTAGATATAGATAGGCAGACAGGCAGGGCAGTTAATTGTGGGCTGAGCAACAGAGAGCATTGTTTATATCTGCTGGTAGTTACAATAATAACATTTGGGGCCAGTATTCTGAACCACTTTGCTCTCTCTCTCTCTCTCTCTCTCTCTCTCTCTCTCTCTCTCTCTCTCTCTCTCTCTCTCTCTCTCTCTCTCTCTCTCTCTCTCTCTCTCTCTCTCTCTCTCTCTCTCTCTCTCACCATGACTATTTTCCAAGGGCACAAAGATGATTAGCTAGGTTCTCAAGTGTTTCTCTTGTTGGTGATGTAAAATCTTGTTAATCTGTCACTAAAAGTAATAGAAACAGACTTGAAAACCCCGGTAGATTCACCATGACTATTTTCAAAGCCCACAGAGATGATTAGCTAGGTTCTCAAGAGTGTTTTTCCTGTTAATAATGTAGAAATCTTGTTAATCTGTCACTAGAACCTTAAAAACATTGTTAAAGTCTCATGCAACTTCAAATAGAGCCTTTGGAAAGTAGTGGAGGTGCAGCACAGGAGTGTTTCAGAATATAGGCCTAGTTTGTGGTCCATCAATGGTCCAGGGAAGGAGGGAGGGATTCGTTGATGGCAAGTTATCATATATACAGGTACCGGCAGAGGTACAGTCCCATTATGAACAGACACTGATACAAGATTGGTGCAATGTTGGCAATAGTCTCTGTCAAGGTGTTTGGATGTATGGATGTGGGTATTGGGACTTAATGCATCAGGGATTGTGGTGTGGTATGTACAGGGTAGTGTTTGTGGTAGTGGTTGTAGTTGTGGAGTTAGCAGGCAAGGGAGGACTGAGTTAAGGTGTTGTAGAAGGTGTGAGGTGTATTGTATGGGAGAGGAAATGTTGATGTAAGCAGTTAGAGGGTCTGCTGTTACTGCTGCTGCTGTTAAACTTTACGTGTGGGACAGGCAGAAAACACTTACAGGTCTATACATCCTTCAGGACCACATGTGTACTAACATATACATACAAAACTGTATACATACCATACATGGGTACATACAAGCTTTATACAAAGATACTGCACCAAGTATTATAGCCTTCCTAACAACAGTAACATCACTCATCTCCTCAAGTGAAAGTGAGATGCCTTGCCCTTTTGTGATTTGCTGACCACCACCACCGCCAAAATTCACATAGGAAAACTATGCCCTTGTTATTGTTAGCCTTCAGTAAACACACACACACACACACACACACACACACACACACACACACACACACACACACACACACACACACACACACACACACACACACAGAAGCGCGAACAAATAGAATGAATTCAGTGAAGACGTTGTCAATGCCATAACTGTCCATGCTTTTAAGACCAAACTGGATAGATATAGAGACGGGATACTATGAGATTACTCCCCTCCCGTAAACCACAACTAGGTAAACACACACACACACACACACACACACACACACACACACACACACACACACACACACACACACACAGAAAGAGCAATGCATTAAAATCATTTATAGATTATAGATCCACAGAATCACACACATGTAGAGAGGTATGAACATTTTATATAATTTCAAGAATGTATGTAAAAAAAACAATCTAGGAAGGAATTAGCCATGGGAAAGTTTACCTTAATAAGAAAGCAAAGCAAAAATGTCTCCACTGATAGAAATATATATATAAGAATTGAGTAAAATGGAAGTGTGTGGCTAGCTGTGGTGTGTCTAAGCTCCTGGGGTGCAGCAGGTTGGTCCACAAGGCTGTCCCTTTCCACCAGGGGCCAACAGGGTTGGGGTTGTGTGTGTGTGTGTGTGTGTGTGTGTGTGTGTGTGTGTGTGTGTGTGTGTGTGTGTGATGCTTTGCTTGAGCTTGCCAGGTATATAGATAGATAGACATATAGATAGACTACCGCTACTGCTATTCTCCACCAGGAACCAACATGGCTGCAAGTATAAATGATGTCATTCACCTACGGTCGTCTGCTGGTCACCCAGCCAGCCATTACCCTATGGAAAGAGCTCAGAGCTTATAGTGACCGATCTTTGGGTAGGACTGAGACCACTCACACACCACACACCAGGACAGCGAGGTAACAACCCCTCGGGTTACATCCCGTACCTACTTGCTGCAAGGTGAACAGGGGCTACACATTAAGAGGCTCACCCATTTGGCTTGCTGCACCTTGGATTTGAACCCGGGCCTTCTTGAGTGTGAGCTGAGCATGCTAATCACTACACTACGTGTGTGTGTGTGTGTGTGTGTGTGTGTGTGTGTGTGTGTGTGTGTGTGTGTGTGTGTGTGTGTGTGTGTGTGTGTGTGCTACTTTGTTTAAGCTAGCCAGGTACATAGATAAATAGATAGATAGACTACCATTACTACTGCTATTCCTTCCCACCAGGGGCTGACAGGATTGAGAGTGTGAATGTGTGTGTGTGTGTGTGTGTGTGTGTGTGTGTGTGTGTGTGTGTGTGTGTGTGTGTGTGTGTGTGTGTGTGTGTATAGTCTGTAGTGCCTTGTCTGGGCTGTTCTGTGTGATATTGCTGGCCTGGTATATTAAAGAGAAGCAAGATAGATTCATGGACAAGGCAGATGAAATGGTGCTAGTGGTACTGATGTATACAAGTGATGGTTACAAAGTTTATGAGGCACATGAGAAGCTCAAAATTGTTGTAAGGAACTGGCAACATTATGTTGACAAACTGTGGATGGAGGCAAGACTGGGAAAGGATGTAATGTTGTGTAGTGAAGTATTGGAGTACCTGTCTGCACTGGAATATGATGGAATGTGAGGCAAACAGTGATGGATAGATGCACAGATAGATAGATTACTAGAGAGAGAAAAATAGAGAGAGGGAAATCTAGGAAAGATATATAGATAGATTACTAGAGAGAGAAAGAGAGAGAGATGATAAAGATAGATAGATAACTAGAGAGAGAGAGAGAGAGAGAGAGAGAGAGAGAGAGAGAGATCTAATAATGCTGTTCAAATAAGTAGATAATATAAAACACTTCAGAGGAACAGCGATCATGAAAAAGCAATAATGAATGATAACAAGCAAACCAGAAACAATTGATGCATGAATATTGTTCAAATATCAAGCTTCTCATGAGTATGCTGTGCAGTTTGGAGTGGAGCTTCAATAGGCAGACAATACACAGGAGAATAGAAAAATACATTATGAGAGGACAGTGTGAACTCAAAACACACACGCCTACACACACACACACACACACACACACACAGATAGATAGATAGATAGATAGATAGATAGATTTATTGACTACACAATCATATTACAGCAAACAAAACTAAAACAAAAACTAAAATACAAAAAAATATCCACAGCAGTAGTCCATTAATAATTGTAGTCCACAATATTCTAAATCATTAAATAAATATTCTTGCAATGCAGCAAAAGAACTCCCAAAATACAAAATAAAAAAATTTTTTCTCTACCCAAAAATAGACATTACCAGACACACACACACACACACACACACACACACACACACACACACACACACACACACACACACACACACACACACACACACACCACAACTTTAGGGCATCACCACCACTACCACTACCACAGAACAAAGCTAGTATATCAGTCAGTGGTATTTTTTTTATTCTTGTTATTTATTTATTTATTTATTTATTTACTCATTTATTTATTATTATTTTTGTATCCAGTGCATCCACCTTCACTTCAGAAAACAAGGACACTGCTTATGTGGCTTGTTTATCTTATATATTTTTGGCAAGACATAAATTTGCAGTAAAACCTGTAGGTTTTACTGCATGAAAGTCTGTCTGTCTGTCTATACATATGTATGTATGAATAGAGTTATGTTTACCACAGTGAGAGAGAGAGAGAGAGAGAGAGAGAGAGAGAGAGAGAGAGAGAGAGAGAGAGAGAGAGAGAGATGTGCATGTATATCTGTAACAATAGCAAGTGTGATGATCTCCCAGTATGGTTTAATGAGGTTCATAATCTTAAATGCTTCACTGCCCCATGGTGACAACTTTTCACAGACCACAGAGATGATTATCCAGGTTCTCAGGGGTGTTTTTCCAATACAGACAGAATCATTATCAAATAATCACAGGAATCATTGTGACACCCTTGACAACTCTGTTAACTTTCCTAGCAGTTTGTTAACTAACTTTTTACTGCTGTTGTCATCATTTCTATTAATATTGATAAAAACACAAGAGCACAAGGGTTGGTACAGGAAGCCATCAGGCTTACATTTGGTGGTCCTTGTACAAAACGTGCTTACTTACTTTCACCTATTATCCTCATCCATAAATTTGGCTGGTCCACTTCTAAAGCTCCTTAATGACTCAGCCCTAACAACATCAAAAGATATGAAAATAATGGAGCCATCAGGCCTACACATGGCAGTCCTTTGTATAAATAATACCTACTGTACCTATTTTCACCTGTCATCCCTATCCATAGATTTACTCAGCACTAACAGTCTGATTACTGAGTCTGTTCTAGTCATCCAACACTCTCTTTGAGAGCCAGTTCCTTTTTATCTTTTTTTAAATCTAATTGCAATGCTTGAACCCATTATTTCTTGTCCTATCCTGATTACTATTATAAGTAACAGTGGAGAAACATTTGAATTTAAAAAATAGTCAGGATGAAGAACTGAAGCATTTAAGTGAAGCCTCTGTGTGTCTGTAATAATGTGTCCTTATCTCTTGTTTAGATTTTGTAATACCATGTCCTATATTTGGTCCTTAATGTTACTATTATCACTGGTCTAGGTTTTATAATTCCATGCCTTATATTTCATCCTTATCTTTGGTCTACATTTTGCAACACCATGTCTTTTCTTTAACTTTGTAACTCCACATCCTCATCTTTTCCTGACGTGTACCACCGTGTCATATCACAGGTGATGTTCGTGGCCTCCCCAGCTTCAGAATCGGTCCTTGGGCAGCGTGGACATCTCAGACTCGTGAAGGAACTGCATCTCCTGCAGCTCCATCAGCTTGCCGTGATCCTTGATGTGGGCATAGTTGGCAGCAAGACACATCAGATAGTGCACCTGTGGGAGGTAAATAACACACACACACACACACACACACACACACACAGAGTGAGAGAGTGAGTACGTATTATTGGGAACACTAACCTGGTATAAGAAATGCATTAAATGCTCAAGTAAAAAAATAATGAAAATAATAAATAAATAAATAAGTAAAACACACACACAAACACACACACACATACACAGTTTTGCATTTTCATCATTCAGTCTTGTACCAAGTTAGTTTTTCATTGGAGCATGTAGAGAATATGAGAGAGAGAGAGAGAGAGAGAGAGAGAGAGAGAGAGAGAGAGAGAGAGTACTACTGGGAACACCCTAATCTGGTATAATAAATGCATGAATAAACAAAAAAAAAAAAAGACTGACTGATGAACCTAACACCAGTATGAGAAAGTGTTAACCTTCAGGTAAAAGAAATTAAATAAATAAATAAAATAACACACACAAGAGAGAGAGAGAGAGAGAGAGAGAGAGAGAGAGAGAGAGACCAACAAAAGACCATCACCACTTACCAGGGAAAGAATGACAAGAAGGGCAGAGGCAGTGGCCAAGAGACACAATATTTCTCCATTGTTGACAAAATCCTTACAGAACAGCTTCCTCTTGCCTCCCGAACACACCCGCTTCTCCTCCTCAATGGTGGTGCAGGGGAACAGAAACCCTGCAGTGGGAGAACAATTATAATGTCTGTTTATAATCATTAAGTGGACTGAGTTATGTTAGTTAATATTTGATGTTTGCATCTGAGAATTTTTTAACTTCTTTTCTCCTTCTTTCTGTCATCTCTGTTCATATACCAAAATCATGTTCTCTATTTATTCCCTGTGTGTCTTTCCATAATATATCCTTCAAAGGGGAAGACAAACCTGAAGGAGTCTTTTATTAATTCATGTCCTTTCTCTCCTTTTCTCTCTCTCTCTCTCTCTCTCTCTCTCTCTCTCTCTCTCTCTCTCTCTCTCTCTCTCTCTCTCTCTCTCTCTCTCTCTCTCTCTCTCTCTCTCTCTCTCTCTCTTCAAAGCATCTTCCTTAAGCTTCACTTCCTCCTCCTCCTCCTCCTCCTCCTCCTCCTCCTCCTCCTCCTCCTCCTCCTCCTCCTCCTCCTCCTCCTCCTCCTCTCCTTCTTCCTCCTCCTCCTTCTCCTCTTTCTCCTTATTCCTTATCGTCTGGTCTATTATCTCTCTCTCTCTCTCTCTCTCTCTCTCTCTCTCTCTCTCTCTCTCTCTCTCTCTCTCTCTCTCTCTCTCTCTCTCTCTCTCTCTCTCTCTCTCTCTCTCTCTCTCTCTCTCTCTCTCTCTCTCTCTCTCTCAGTATGATGAAAATATTTTGAAAAACACACCAAAGAATAGAGGGGTATGTTTCAAAGTTTGAATACAGTATAATAATAATTGGATGATTAATAAGTAAGGAGAAAGGACAAGGGTAACAAAAGAAAAACAGTGCAAAAATTAATCGCTGCACAAATCGCTGCACAAGACTTTCTTCTTTCTCTCACCCCTATTCTGTCCACCTCTCTAACACAGGAGTTAACCAGTATTCTCAATCATCAATCCATCATTCTTTGCCTGAGGAGGGAATTGATGCTGTGTTGACCCTTGACAGTGACGTCCCTCATGAGGAGAATATGAATTCTACAGAACTTGCCCATAGAAAGACCAAAACTGTTACTGCTGCCACTACCACCACTGCCACCGCTTCCACTGCCACCAAAAGCCCAACTGTGCAAAGAATCCTGGACCTCCTCAATGAAATGGAGTCCACCAGTCAGCTGGAGTACTCTAGCCTCCAAAAGTTCCATCTGTGTCCATTGTGTTTGGGTAAACTTATCACTGTATGAGGGGACAAGTATCAGTGTATGGTTACTATATACTCATTTGTACCTAAAAATGTCATGTCACATCATTCTCTCTCTCTCTCTCTCTCTCTCTCTCTCTCTCTCTCTCTCTCTCTCTCTCTCTCTCTCTCTCTCTCTCTCTCTCTCTCTCTCTCTCTCTCTCTCTCTCTCTCTCTCTCTCTCTCTCTCTCTCTCTCTCTCTCTCTCTCTCTCTCTCTCTCTCTCTCTCTCTCTATTAATCTCTTATTCCCTTTTCTTCCTTTCTTCCTTCCCTCCTATCTTTGTTTCTCCCTCCTCCTCCTCCTCCTCCTCCTCCTCCTCCTCCTCCTCCTCCTCCTCCTCCTCCTCCTCCTCCTCCTCCTCCTCCTCCTCCTCCTCCTCCTCCTCCTCCTCCTCCTCCTCCTCCTCATTCATTCTACCTAACAAGAAATAATGGATTCAAGATTATACCCAAACGTTTTAAATCCCACAAGGCCAAACATTTTTTCTTTAATCGTATAGTAAATATATGGAATAAACTTCCTGCAGAAATTGTCAACACCAATACTATTGAATCAGTTCATCCTAAATATGTGCACTTTCTGTTTTTCCACAGAGCAATAAGAAATTAGAATTGACTGAGAAACCAGAAAAGGGACTGCACTTGAAAAAGCACAAGAACCAAGAAATTACATCATTAAATGAAATGACAACAAATCTAAAGTAAGAATTTATGTAGCTTTCATTTTGGTTTACATTGTGAAAGGTAACAGTAACATGGATATGTTTTTATATTGAAATCTTTCTCTGATTGCATACAAATGGTACCAATCAACAAATAATAATGTAATACTTACAAGGTGGGAATTCCAATCACTGGTAGATAAAATGAACCACCATTCTAGAGTGTACATAACTAAGGAATTAATATACTGGTTAACTATCACACCAGCATGAACAGAATAACAACAATTGTTGAGTAGAGTCTGTAGGAGGCAGGGAAGGAGGCATGTAGTCAGTTTTAGAGAGCAGTTATTATGAAATCAGCTGTAGAATATTCCTAAGATGCAATACTACTGGAGTCTGTCAGCTTGAAGACAGTTTATTAAAGAAGGGAAGTTCATGAGATATAAAGCCTTTGATTATTCAGTTTCATTTCCAAAGTAACATTTATTTATTGGTGTGTTGCTTCCTGTAAATAGTAAAGCCTTGACAGCACTGCATCTCTCACACCACGCTGTAACTGTTGAGAGAACCATAACCCTTAGAGAGAGGAGGAGGGAATCCTTGGTTTATGTTCAGTAAAGCCCTGTATTCTTGTCATGGCAATGTAGAATGGAGGCGTCATTGGTTTATGTTCAGTAAAGTCCTGTATTCTTGTCATGGCAATGTAGAATGGAGGCGTCATATTGGTCACACACTGTTCTAATGTATGTGCACTTGCCACGCTGTTCACCAGGCAGGAGGCGTTGCAGAAAGAGCGCAAGATCACTGTGTTGTGGGAGAAGACAGAGTCCCTTAGTGGTCAGCTGGTGACGGTCCACAACCACAGCCACTTTGAAGAGAATGGCCTGAGCCACGACCACCTTGCTCAAGAAAATATCACGTTGACAGAGCTGATTAAAGAACTAGAAGATAAGCTCAAACTTTCAAAGGTACCACAAGTGTCTTTGTATATTAGTTTGGTTTACTTTGTAAGATTAATCATTACTGAAAACAATACATGGAGTACGTGAGGTTGTGTGTTTGTTTATGCATGGAGACAGTTTCCTTAAAAATGGGTGGAGAGTACTATGGTGCTTTAGATGTAGAAGGATGAGTGGAAGGAATGCTTGGAGTGTGCAAGGCTCAAGTGTATGCAGAAGAGCACTGACAGGAGTGTGAGGACTACTCTGTCATGACCATGTCTTTAAGACATGAACAAATGATGCAGTGTGGGAATCATGAAGGTGTAAAAATGCAGGATATGGATGGGATGCTACATCAGCAGCTTTTGTCATTAAGGCTGGTAAAGTGAAAGATTTGTTAATCACTTTGGTCTTTAGTTGATGCTTCTGGTGAGGCTTTCCTGTTTAAACTTGGCATAATATATATAAAATGATGTGGCATGTTAAACAAGTTAACTTACTGCCTTCTTGTGTCTTTCACAGATAGAAATCAAAGACGTCACAAGACAGAATAGTGAGCTGCATGCACTTATCACAGAGTATAAAGTCACTCCCTCAGAGGAAAAAGACAAGGATGGCACCTCTTCATGTGAGAACTCAGAAGCTAAATGTGAGCTACCATCCACATGAATATATATTTGTATATCAAACTGACATTCTCCATGGAGGGAGGCTTTCCAAAGTGCACACACACACACACACACACACACACACACACACACACACACACACACACACACACACACACACACACACACACATCTCTGCATCAGGACTCAACAGCCAGACTGATAAACAATTACTTCACCCAAGATGATCAGCTGATAGGATTAGCTGTGGATGAGCCTCCTGTGGTGACTAGGAGTACAAAAGCCAGCAGCTAATTTTGTGAGCTGCCAGTCATCATGGTCCTGGTGTCTGAGGTGCTGCTTTTGCATTTTCCCATTCATGGGTTGAGGCCACATCACATTTATTCATTCACAGTTGCTCTTAGTTATCTCTGTTACAAGTTTAAATTTTTCCTGGCTCCACAGACATTTCTGGTGCATCTAACCCTCTCTCCATTGCCCTTCTATTTCCCTTAGTCTTATACCCACTTCTTACATTACGTCTAATTACTTCCATTGGTCATTCTTGTCTGGCCCTCTGTTGCATCAATTTTTCACCTCCAGGTACAGATACCAAGGGGAAATTGCTGGGTCAAGTGGCTACACTGACATCTGAGGTTAGCAGGTTGGAGAGTGAGTGCAGCAGTCTTCAGGTTCAGCTAGACTGTGAGAGGGATAAGTATAACAAACTGCTGGGAGAATCTCTTGCTCATGAAAAGTTGTCTGAAGATGTCATAACTGAACCAAAAGGTAAGAAAGTTTATATTCTCTAATAATAAAGCAAATAATTTTTCCTCACTGATGCTCAATTTTTTTAATTAATAACAAAATAAAAGCATTGTTATTGGATTTGTTTATTGAGGCTGTATTAAGAAAAGTTGAGAGAAACAAACTTATTGTTTTATCAGGAGAAACAACAAGATTGGGAGGAACTGAGCTTGAATAGAAGCTGCAACTGAATCATCTGTAAAAGTGAAGTGGAGGAAGTGTTTACTGTTTACTGTATGCCAATTCCTTGGTCTTTTAATGAAGAATTTTATCCTTTTTCAGGTGACTACATCACCATCTACCAGTTGCAGCGAGGAGTGATGAAGCAGCAAGCTCGAGAACGCCAGTTAGACCTTGCCAGCCTCCATCATGAATGAGAGGAAATGAAGCAAAACCACTCAGCAGGTTAGTGCTCTCATTTGCATCTCACACTCTTCTTATTCAATTGCTGGCAGATTAGTGATTTCTGCTGCATCTCACACACTTCTTATTCAATTGCTGGCAGGTTAGTGATCTCTGCTGCATCTCACACACTTCTTATTCAATTGCTGGCAGGTTAGTGATCTCTGCTGCATCTCACACACTTCTTATTCAATTGCTGGCAGGTTAGTGATCTCTGCTGCATCTCAAACGGTTCTTATTCAGGTGTTAACCAAAGTACTAAGCCTTCATATCATTACCTTGCTCTGTGATGGAGGCTACACCATCTGGCATCTAGCTGAGATTTAATGTTGCAGCAAAGCTTCCATATGAGTTCATGTAGAGCAAAATGTTTTCAAATGCCAGGGAAGTAGTGTAATGTAACCTTCCAGAGAAATCTACCCCTCATTTATTAGTTAACAGGAGTGTTTAATGTACTTAATGTGATTAGCCAGGATCAAGGGTCAACTTCTTCACTGACCATTTAGTCTCAGGTGATGTATCTGTCCTCCATGAGTCACCAGAGACACATAAGGTGTTGTAAGTGAAATTTCATCTATTAGATTTATTCAAAATGTGAATTAACACAGTTGTTTCCTGCAGGATTTGATATCAAAGCTGGTGCAGGAAAAGGAAGCAGATCATGACCTTGAGCAGCTCGAGAAGATAAGCAGCGTCCTTAAGAGTTCAGTTGCTATCATTAGCAGTGTTGGTGAGTAGTAAAAACTGAGCCATCTTATGAAGTGCAACAAAACATTATTATTATCTTCATAATTTTCTTGAAATAAACAGATTTCTGTGGCATGTTGCTCATTAGCACTTTAATATCAGATAACACCAGTTATTTATGTAATGATGTAATGTACTAAGTAGATGAAATACAAATGGCATCTGCTAACACTCTTGATGTGGAACAGGAACCACATGTTTATGGTCAATAAACTATTTATAAAAACTATTTATCTGTGTAAGATAAAAGCAGTTATTATTATTATTATTATTATTATTATTATTATTATTATTATTATTATTATTATTATTATTACATATTTTCCTTGTATTTAAATATTATTATTATTATTATTATTATTATTATTATTATTATTATTATTATTACATTTTCCTTGTATTTAAATATTATTATTATTATTATTATTATTACATATTTTCCTTGTATTTAAATATTATTATTATTATTATTATTATTATTATTATTATTACATATTTTCCTTGTATTTAAATATTATTATTATTATTATTATTATTATTATTATTATTATTATTACATATTTTCCTTGTATTTAAATATTATTATTATTATTATTATTATTGTTATTATTATTATTATTATCATGCATTTTCTTGTATATAAATAAAATACTGTAACTGATTTTTTTTTTTTATCCATTTAGATCTCTCTCTCTCTCTCTCTCTCTCTCTCTCTCTCTCTCTCTCTCTCTCTCTCTCTCTCTCTCTCTCTCTCACTCGAATAAAATGACTGGTGAGGAACTCATTAAAGTGCTAAAAATTCCATTAAACTACGAGAAATAAGACGAATAATTATTATTTACCTAATAACACAAACAAGGAATAATAAACAAAACTTAAGCCAGAAAACACGAAAAGATAAAACTATCATATCAAGAAATACGTAGTTTTAAAAAATCATGAATATCAAATAAATAGCTCACATATAATCAATAAACACGTAAGGAACAGTAAATAAACAATTAAGCCCCTTCATTGCAAGGGCCAGAGTCGGAAAGTAAAAAAAAAAAAAAAAAAAAAAAAAAAAAAAAAAACTAAAGTACCGAGACTAAAACATAGGGAATTAGACAAATGACAATTAATAAGCACATAAGGAATAATGAATAAACAAAAATTAAGCCAGGAAGACTATTATAATTATTGCAAGGAGATAGAGATAAATATGTACGTGTATGTGAATTTGAGGTTAAAATGCTCAAATGTAGCCAATAGCACGACAATAGCAGGACATAAGTGAAGGTGTTCCTCAAGGCAGGGAAGGTGGGGGGAGGGGGGTTGGCTATAAACTATTGGGGGGATAACAGTTCCAATGACTATTAAGTAATGACGCATCCAGTTTGGCGTGTGTGTATTTTTCGCGTTGTGATAATTTAAAGGTTTTCTCGCGTTTTTATTTTGATTTATTGATTTATTTTATTTATTTATTCATTTATTTTGGCAGGTGTTATATTTGTTGAGTGTTTTAAGTATAACTGAGGCTCATTGCATCAAAACTCCATCCATAACCTTCGTGGGACGGTTCAATTTGGCAAGGTTTTTTTTCGCATTTTGGATTTCGTAGTAAATTATGCATTTTCTCATATTTTTCTTTGCTGGTATTGTTTTCATTAAATTACTATAAGATTACTGTGTGTACTTGCTTAAATATTATTGCTTCTTTATATTAGATATCGTATTAAGAGAGAGAGAGAGAGAGAGAGAGAGAGAGAGTTAATCTACTGCTTGATAGCTATCATTTACTTCTCATTCCCTGAGTGAATCTGCTTAAATGCCACATTAATAAGACCTAAATTGCATTTAGGAAAGTGTACAACAGGCAGAAGTACAAGTAACATGTTATTTTGCGTTCAGAAAGACGAAATGAATAGTAAATCAACTTACGGGGTCATAACAATTACACCACCAGATAATTCACAGCTAAAAGCAACAAATACATGAATAATCCTGTAGAACTCCCTTCGACTCCATATACGACTGGAAAGTTGGGGCCTTTCCCCCCACCCTCCACTACCACGCCTTCTTTTCTTAATCAGCCAGTCAAGCAATAAATCAATCCCTTCGTGAATCATACCCATTTCCAGGTGTCACCCCCACCCCTAGATCTCTCATTCTGTCATGTATGAACAAGTACAAAGGGCAAGCCAGCTGTCTCTTTTAATATTCTTGCCTGAAATAAGATTACAAATGAGGGTCTATTAATCATCCATTAAATAATCCATTTTTATTGCTTTCTCATTCTTCTTCCTCTGTGTATTGTTAAATTGGATGGTTATATCATTGTCCCTTCCTGTGTTTTAGTGTGCCATTACCTGTCCTCTCTTCCAGCCGATATTTAGTTTGTACTAAAATAGACTGGCATAACTTTACAATTTATACACAAATAACAACATAAACCAATAATGCATTGATATTATGCATGATAGGAGTGGACATTTCCACTCTACATCATTAATGAATGCATGATGAGACGCACACTATTACAAAGCTAATGAGTTCAATACAAACACTCAATAACAATTTCAATAACTTTATTAAAAATAGCAATCTTTATAAATCATGAAACCAGGAAACTTTAAGAACCTGGGGCTATAACATCAAATGCACAATAATGCAAACACTTTTTACACACACACACACACACACTCTTTAATGATATTTCCTAATATACAGTATAATTCCAAACAGAGAGAGAGAGAGAGAGAGAGAGAGAGAGAGAGAGAGAGAGAGAGAGAGAGAGAGAGAGAGAGAGAGAGAGAGAGAGAGAGAGAGAGAGAGAGAGAGAGAGAGAGAGAGAGAGAGAGAGAGAGAGAGAGAGAGAGAGAGAGAGAGAGAGAGAGAGAGAGAGAGAGAGAGAGACTGATGAACTACCTGGGGTCATAAATGCAAAGTACAGGTATCAGTCAGGCAAAGCATAGTGCTTGCCTGTTTCATATGGAATGTAAAAACATGGCTTCATATCATTCCAGACCTGGGATTATGGCCAAAAGTTACCAAGCAGTGCTGAGCAAAATCCAGTAGAGTAATATTCAGTATCATTGAATTACTGACAAAGTAAAGATCATTATGTGCAATGATACTCACTACCTAGGAGCATTTCAGGTTACTACCAAGAGTCTGACCATGCTGGCAGGGATGGTTAGGCTACAACACATTACATACTTCTCCATTGAAATCAGTCAGCTGATTAAATGGTGAGTTAAACCATTTTGATCATGTAAATCATATTAAGGCATTGGATGAGACCTGGACAGCTTGGGTCAACACCATACATAGGTACTCCACTACTCTGTGGGAGACACTTGATTGTGGCAAGAGTCATCACAATACCAAACACCATCCTTGACAAAGCACAGCATGGCCCACTCATCCACAGGAACCCAGCCATCTCTAAGGAGCAAATTAATGCTGTCCAGTGTCACTCCTCATCACTTTTAGGGAATAAGAAGTAGATCCCACCCCAGCACCATCTTTACATAGAATATAATACAGAGGATAGAGAAGGAATACAAACAGGGCACATGGTATGGTATAGAACACCAACCCTCACTTTTGGAAAACCCCAGCCACTCAGTAGGAGACCAGCCAGTCACCATGGCTATCACCTGGGGATTCTTAGGAACAGGTGTTAGGTATAGAATGAGAGATAGAGAAAACTCGCAATACATTTCAAGTCTATATGCAATACAATTTCAAGTCTACATAGACAAAAAAATGTTCATGAATTAAATGCAATATTGTAAGTTCTAAATGTTATGTGGTACCTTAGATAGATGGACAGGTCACTTGAGAAGAGAAAATAAGAAATGTCTTAGGAAGAGTATTTTGTCATAATGACTGGTGAAGTAGATTTTGTCCCTTATCAGAGTGGTTGTGTAGCTGAAACAAATTAATGATTATCAAAACTGAGACACATTTGAGCTGATTGGTGAATTACAGTTTCAGAGTGGATACGGCATACACTGGGATGATAAAACTACTGCAGTCATAAAGTAGATGAAAAAATACTGTGGGGAGGAATGTAAAGCAGTAAAATATGCAACAAAAGAAAGAAAGAAAGAAAGAAAGAGAGAAAGAAAGAGAGAGAGAGAGAGAGAGAGAGAGAGAGAGAGAGAGAGAGAGAGAGAGAGAGAGAGAGAGAGAGAGAGAGAGAGAGAGAGAGAGAGAGAGAGAGAGAGAGAGAGAGAGAATGATGTGTCATGACATCTTTAAGTACAAATGAGTATATAGTAACCATACACTGATACTTGTCCCCTTATACAGTGATAAGTTTACCCAAACACAATGGACACGGATGGAACTTTTGGAGGCTAAAGTGCTCCAGGTGACTGGTGGACTCCATTTCATTGCGGAGGTCCAGGATTCTCTGCACAGTTGGGCTTTTGGTGTCAGTGGAAGTGGTGGCAGTGTGGCAGCAGTAACAGTTTTGGTCTTTCTATGGGCAAGTTCTGTAGGATTCATATTCTCCCTCCTCATGAGGGACATCAGTGTGAAGGGTCAACAGAGCATCAATTCCCTCCTCAGGCAAAGAATGATGGATGCAATTTTCTGTTTCTTGTTGTTGCTCCACCTTTTCAGAGTGCTTGAGGCGCTCGTCAGCCACCTTTCCACTGCTGGTGGGTGTCTCAGACTCACTGGTTCCTGTTCCACATCAAGAGTGTTAGCAGATGCCATTTGTATTTCATCTACTTAGTACATTACATCATTACATAAATAACTGGTGTTATCTGATATTAAAGTGCTAATGAGCAACATGCCACAGAAATCTGTTTATTTCAAGAAAATTATGAAGATAATAATAATGTTTTGTTGCACTTCATAAGATGGCTCAGTTTTTACTACTCACCAACACTGCTAATGATAGCAACTGAACTCTTAAGGACGCTGCTTATCTTCTCGAGCTGCTCAAGGTCATGATCTGCTTCCTTTTCCTGCACCAGCTTTGATATCAAATCCTGCAGGAAACAACTGTGTTAATTCACATTTTGAATAAATCTAATAGATGAAATTTCACTTACAACACCTTATGTGTCTCTGGTGACTCATGGAGGACAGATACATCACCTGAGACTAAATGGTCAGTGAAGAAGTTGACCCTTGATCCTGGCTAATCACATTAAGTACATTAAACACTCCTGTTAACTAATAAATGAGGGGTAGATTTCTCTGGAAGGTTACATTACACTACTTCCCTGGCATTTGAAAACATTTTGCTCTACATGAACTCATATGGAAGCTTTGCTGCAACATTAAATCTCAGCTAGATGCCAGATGGTGTAGCCTCCATCACAGAGCAAGGTAATGATATGAAGGCTTAGTACTTTGGTTAACACCTGAATAAGAACCGTTTGAGATGCAGCAGAGATCACTAACCTGCCAGCAATTGAATAAGAAGTGTGTGAGATGCAGCAGAGATCACTAACCTGCCAGCAATTGAATAAGAAGTGTGTGAGATGCAGCAGAGATCACTAACCTGCCAGCAATTGAATAAGAAGTGTGTGAGATGCAGCAGAAATCACTAATCTGCCAGCAATTGAATAAGAAGAGTGTGAGATGCAAATGAGAGCACTAACCTGCTGAGTGGTTTTGCTTCATTTCCTCTCATTCATGATGGAGGCTGGCAAGGTCTAACTGGCGTTCTCGAGCTTGCTGCTTCATCACTCCTCGCTGCAACTGGTAGATGGTGATGTAGTCACCTGAAAAAGGATAAAATTCTTCATTAAAAGACCAAGGAATTGGCATACAGTAAACAGTAAACACTTCCTCCACTTCACTTTTACAGATGATTCAGTTGCAGCTTCTATTCAAGCTCAGTTCCTCCCAATCTTGTTGTTTCTCCTGATAAAACAATAAGTTTGTTTCTCTCAACTTTTCTTAATACAGCCTCAATAAACAAATCCAATAACAATGCTTTTATTTTGTTATTAATTAAAAAAATTGAGCATCAGTGAGGAAAAATTATTTGCTTTATTATTAGAGAATATAAACTTTCTTACCTTTTGGTTCAGTTATGACATCTTCAGACAACTTTTCATGAGCAAGAGATTCTCCCAGCAGTTTGTTATACTTATCCCTCTCACAGTCTAGCTGAACCTGAAGACTGCTGCACTCACTCTCCAACCTGCTAACCTCAGATGTCAGTGTAGCCACTTGACCCAGCAATTTCCCCTTGGTATCTGTACCTGGAGGTGAAAAATTGATGCAACAGAGGGCCAGACAAGAATGACCAATGGAAGTAATTAGACGTAATGTAAGAAGTGGGTATAAGACTAAGGGAAATAGAAGGGCAATGGAGAGAGGGTTAGATGCACCAGAAATGTCTGTGGAGCCAGGAAAAATTTAAACTTGTAACAGAGATAACTAAGAGCAACTGTGAATGAATAAATGTGATGTGGCCTCAACCCATGAATGGGAAAATGCAAAAGCAGCACCTCAGACACCAGGACCATGATGACTGGCAGCTCACAAAATTAGCTGCTGGCTTTTGTACTCCTAGTCACCACAGGAGGCTCATCCACAGCTAATCCTATCAGCTGATCATCTTGGGTGAAGTAATTGTTTATCAGTCTGGCTGTTGAGTCCTGATGCAGAGATGTGTGTGTGTGTGTGTGTGTGTGTGTGTGTGTGTGTGTGTGTGTGTGTGTGTGTGTGTGTGTGTGTGTGTGCACTTTGGAAAGCCTCCCTCCATGGAGAATGTCAGTTTGATATACAAATATATATTCATGTGGATGGTAGCTCACATTTAGCTTCTGAGTTCTCACATGAAGAGGTGCCATCCTTGTCTTTTTCCTCTGAGGGAGTGACTTTATACTCTGTGATAAGTGCATGCAGCTCACTATTCTGTCTTGTGACGTCTTTGATTTCTATCTGTGAAAGACACAAGAAGGCAGTAAGTTAACTTGTTTAACATGCCACATCATTTTATATATATTATGCCAAGTTTAAACAGGAAAGCCTCACCAGAAGCATCAACTAAAGACCAAAGTGATTAACAAATCTTTCACTTTACCAGCCTTAATGACAAAAGCTGCTGATGTAGCATCCCATCCATATCCTGCATTTTTACACCTTCATGATTCCCACACTGCATCATTTGTTCATGTCTTAAAGACATGGTCATGACAGAGTAGTCCTCACACTCCTGTCAGTGCTCTTCTGCATACACTTGAGCCTTGCACACTCCAAGCATTCCTTCCACTCATCCTTCTACATCTAAAGCACCATAGTACTCTCCACCCATTTTTAAGGAAACTGTCTCCATGCATAAACAAACACACAACCTCACGTACTCCATGTATTGTTTTCAGTAATGATTAATCTTACAAAGTAAACCAAACTAATATACAAAGACACTTGTGGTACCTTTGAAAGTTTGAGCTTATCTTCTAGTTCTTTAATCAGCTCTGTCAACGTGATATTTTCTTGAGCAAGGTGGTCGTGGCTCAGGCCATTCTCTTCAAAGTGGCTGTGGTTGTGGACCGTCACCAGCTGACCACTAAGGGACTCTGTCTTCTCCCACAACACAGTGATCTCGCGCTCTTTCTGCAACGCCTCCTGCCTGGTGAACAGCGTTGCAAGTGCACATACATTAGAACAGTGTGTGACCAATATGACGCCTCCATTCTACATTGCCATGACAAGAATACAGGACTTTACTGAACATAAACCAATGACGCCTCCATTCTACATTGCCATGACAAGAATACAGGGCTTTACTGAACATAAACCAAGGATTCCCTCCTCCTCTCTGTAAGGGTTATGGTTCTCTCAACAGTTACAGCGTGGTGTGAGAGATGCAGTGCTGTCAAGGCTTTACTATTTACAGGAAGCAACACACCAATAAATAAATGTTACTTTGGAAATGAAACTGAATAATCAAAGGCTTTATATCTCATGAACTTCCCTTCTTTAATAAACTGTCTTCAAGCTGACAGACTCCAGTAGTATTGCATCTTAGGAATATTCTACAGCTGATTTCATAATAACTGCTCTCTAAAACTGACTACATGCCTCCTTCCCTGCCTCCTATAGACTCTACTCAACAATTGTTGTTATTCTGTTCATGCTGGTGTGATAGTTAACCAGTATATTAATTCCTTAGTTATGTACACTCTAGAATGGTGGTTCATTTTATCTACCAGTGATTGGAATTCCCACCTTGTAAGTATTACATTATTATTTGTTGATTGGTACCATTTGTATGCAATCAGAGAAAGATTTCAATATAAAAACATATCCATGTTACTGTTACCTTTCACAATGTAAACCAAAATGAAAGCTACATAAATTCTTACTTTAGATTTGTTGTCATTTCATTTAATGATGTAATTTCTTGGTTCTTGTGCTTTTTCAAGTGCAGTCCCTTTTCTGGTTTCTCAGTCAATTCTAATTTCTTATTGCTCTGTGGAAAAACAGAAAGTGCACATATTTAGGATGAACTGATTCAATAGTATTGGTGTTGACAATTTCTGCAGGAAGTTTATTCCATATATTTACTATACGATTAAAGAAAAAATGTTTGGCCTTGTGGGATTTAAAACGTTTGGGTATAATCTTGAATCCATTATTTCTTGTTAGGTAGAATGAATGAGGAGGAGGAGGAGGAGGAGGAGGAGGAGGAGGAGGAGGAGGAGGAGGAGGAGGAGGAGGAGGAGGAGGAGGAGGAGGAGGAGGAGGAGGAGGAGGAAGAAGGAGGAGGAGGAGGAGGAGGAGGGAGAAACAAAGATAGGAGGGAAGGAAGAAAGGAAGAAAAGGGAATAAGAGATTAATAGAGAGAGAGAGAGAGAGAGAGAGAGAGAGAGAGAGAGAGAGAGAGAGAGAGAGAGAGAGAGAGAGAGAGAGAGAGAGAGAGAGAGAGAGAGAGAGAGAGAGAGAATGATGTGACATGACATTTTTAAGTACAAATGAGTATATAGTAACCATACACTGATACTTGTCCCCTCATACAGTGATAAGTTTACCCAAACACAATGGACACAGATGGAACTTTTGGAGGCTAGAGTACTCCAGCTGACTGGTGGACTCCATTTCATTGAGGAGGTCCAGGATTCTTTGCACAGTTGGGCTTTTGGTGGCAGTGGAAGCGGTGGCAGTGGTGGTAGTGGCAGCAGTAACAGTTTTGGTCTTTCTATGGGCAAGTTCTGTAGAATTCATATTCTCCTCATGAGGGACGTCACTGTCAAGGGTCAACACAGCATCAATTCCCTCCTCAGGCAAAGAATGATGGATTGATGATTGAGAATACTGGTTAACTCCTGTGTTAGAGAGGTGGACAGAATAGGGGTGAGAGAAAGAAGAAAGTCTTGTGCAGCGATTTGTGCAGCGATTAATTTTTGCACTGTTTTTCTTTTGTTACCCTTGTCCTTTCTCCTTACTTATTAATCATCCAATTATTATTATACTGTATTCAAACTTTGAAACATACCCCTCTATTCTTTGGTGTGTTTTTCAAAATATTTTCATCATACTGAGAGAGAGAGAGAGAGAGAGAGAGAGAGAGAGAGAGAGAGAGAGAGAGAGAGAGAGAGAGAGAGAGAGAGAGAGAGAGAGAGAGAGAGAGAGAGAGAGAGAGAGAGATAATAGACCAGACGATAAGGAATAAGGAGAAAGAGGAGAAGGAGGAGGAGGAAGAAGGAGAGGAGGAGGAGGAGGAGGAGGAGGAGGAGGAGGAGGAGGAGGAGGAGGAGGAGGAGGAGGAGGAGGAGGAGGAGGAGGAGGAGGAGGAGGAGGAGGAAGTGAAGCTTAAGGAAGATGCTTTGAAGAGAGAGAGAGAGAGAGAGAGAGAGAGAGAGAGAGAGAGAGAGAGAGAGAGAGAGAGAGAGAGAGAGAGAGAGAGAGAGAGAGAGAAGAGGAAAAGGAGAGAAAGGACATGAATTAATAAAAGACTCCTTCAGGTTTGTCTTCCCCTTTGAAGGATATATTATGGAAAGACACACAGGGAATAAATAGAGAACATGATTTTGGTATATGAACAGAGATGACAGAAAGAAGGAGAAAAGAAGTTAAAAAATTCTCAGATGCAAACATCAAATATTAACTAACATAACTCAGTCCACTTAATGATTATAAACAGACATTATAATTGTTCTCCCACTGCAGGGTTTCTGTTCCCCTGCACCACCATTGAGGAGGAGAAGCGGGTGTGTTCGGGAGGCAAGAGGAAGCTGTTCTGTAAGGATTTTGTCAACAATGGAGAAATATTGTGTCTCTTGGCCACTGCCTCTGCCCTTCTTGTCATTCTTTCCCTGGTAAGTGGTGATGGTCTTTTGTTGGTCTCTCTCTCTCTCTCTCTCTCTCTCTCTCTTGTGTGTGTTATTTTATTTATTTATTTAATTTCTTTTACCTGAAGGTTAACACTTTCTCATACTGGTGTTAGGTTCATCAGTCAGTCTTTTTTTTTTTTTGTTTATTCATGCATTTATTATACCAGATTAGGGTGTTCCCAGTAGTACTCTCTCTCTCTCTCTCTCTCTCTCTCTCTCTCTCTCTCTCTCTCTCTCTCTCTCTCATATTCTCTACATGCTCCAATGAAAAACTAACTTGGTACAAGACTGAATGATGAAAATGCAAAACTGTGTATGTGTGTGTGTGTTTGTGTGTGTGTTTTACTTATTTATTTATTTATTATTTTCATTATTTTTTTTACTTGAGCATTTAATGCATTTCTTATACCAGGTTAGTGTTCCCAATAATACGTACTCACTCTCTCACTCTGTGTGTGTGTGTGTGTGTGTGTGTGTGTGTGTGTTATTTACCTCCCACAGGTGCACTATCTGATGTGTCTTGCTGCCAACTATGCCCACATCAAGGATCACGGCAAGCTGATGGAGCTGCAGGAGATGCAGTTCCTTCACGAGTCTGAGATGTCCACGCTGCCCAAGGACCGATTCTGAAGCTGGGGAGGCCACGAACATCACCTGTGATATGACACGGTGGTACACGTCAGGAAAAGATGAGGATGTGGAGTTACAAAGTTAAAGAAAAGACATGGTGTTGCAAAATGTAGACCAAAGATAAGGATGAAATATAAGGCATGGAATTATAAAACCTAGACCAGTGATAATAGTAACATTAAGGACCAAATATAGGACATGGTATTACAAAATCTAAACAAGAGATAAGGACACATTATTACAGACACACAGAGGCTTCACTTAAATGCTTCAGTTCTTCATCCTGACTATTTTTTAAATTCAAATGTTTCTCCACTGTTACTTATAATAGTAATCAGGATAGGACAAGAAATAATGGGTTCAAGCATTGCAATTAGATTTAAAAAAAGATAAAAAGGAACTGGTTCTCAAAGAGAGTGTTGGATGACTAGAACAGACTCAGTAATCAGACTGTTAGTGCTGAGTAAATCTATGGATAGGGATGACAGGTGAAAATAGGTACAGTAGGTATTATTTATACAAAGGACTGCCATGTGTAGGCCTGATGGCTCCATTATTTTCATATCTTTTGATGTTGTTAGGGCTGAGTCATTAAGGAGCTTTAGAAGTGGACCAGCCAAATTTATGGATGAGGATAATAGGTGAAAGTAAGTAAGCACGTTTTGTACAAGGACCACCAAATGTAAGCCTGATGGCTTCCTGTACCAACCCTTGTGCTCTTGTGTTTTTATCAATATTAATAGAAATGATGACAACAGCAGTAAAAAGTTAGTTAACAAACTGCTAGGAAAGTTAACAGAGTTGTCAAGGGTGTCACAATGATTCCTGTGATTATTTGATAATGATTCTGTCTGTATTGGAAAAACACCCCTGAGAACCTGGATAATCATCTCTGTGGTCTGTGAAAAGTTGTCACCATGGGGCAGTGAAGCATTTAAGATTATGAACCTCATTAAACCATACTGGGAGATCATCACACTTGCTATTGTTACAGATATACATGCACATCTCTCTCTCTCTCTCTCTCTCTCTCTCTCTCTCTCTCTCTCTCACTGTGGTAAACATAACTCTATTTATACATACATATGTATAGACAGACAGACAGACTTTCATGCAGTAAAACCTACAGGTTTTACTGCAAATTTATGTCTTGCCAAAAATATATAAGATAAACAAGCCACATAAGCAGTGTCCTTGTTTTCTGAAGTGAAGGTGGATGCACTGGATACAAAAATAATAATAAATAAATGAGTAAATAAATAAATAAATAAATAAATAACAAGAATAAAAAAAATACCACTGACTGATATACTAGCTTTGTTCTGTGGTAGTGGTAGTGGTGGTGATGCCCTAAAGTTGTGGTGTGTGTGTGTGTGTGTGTGTGTGTGTGTGTGTGTGTGTGTGTGTGTGTGTGTGTGTGTGTGTGTGTGTGTGTGTGTGTGTGTGTCTGGTAATGTCTATTTTTGGGTAGAGAAAAATTTTTTTATTTTGTATTTTGGGAGTTCTTTTGCTGCATTGCAAGAATATTTATTTAATGATTTAGAATATTGTGGACTACAATTATTAATGGACTACTGCTGTGGATATTTTTTTGTATTTTAGTTTTTGTTTTAGTTTTGTTTGCTGTAATATGATTGTGTAGTCAATAAATCTATCTATCTATCTATCTATCTATCTGTGTGTGTGTGTGTGTGTGTGTGTGTGTAGGCGTGTGTGTTTTGAGTTCACACTGTCCTCTCATAATGTATTTTTCTATTCTCCTGTGTATTGTCTGCCTATTGAAGCTCCACTCCAAACTGCACAGCATACTCATGAGAAGCTTGATATTTGAACAATATTCATGCATCAATTGTTTCTGGTTTGCTTGTTATCATTCATTATTGCTTTTTCATGATCGCTGTTCCTCTGAAGTGTTTTATATTATCTACTTATTTGAACAGCATTATTAGATCTCTCTCTCTCTCTCTCTCTCTCTCTAGTTATCTATCTATCTTTATCATCTCTCTCTCTTTCTCTCTCTAGTAATCTATCTATATATCTTTCCTAGATTTCCCTCTCTCTATTTTTTTCTCTCTCTAGTAATCTATCTATCTGTGCATCTATCCATCACTGTTTGCCTCACATTCCATCATATTCCAGTGCAGACAGGTACTCCAATACTTCACTACACAACATTACATCCTTTCCCAGTCTTGCCTCCATCCACAGTTTGTCAACATAATGTTGCCAGTTCCTTACAACAATTTTGAGCTTCTCATGTGCCTCATAAACTTTGTAACCATCACTTGTATACATCAGTACCACTAGCACCATTTCATCTGCCTTGTCCATGAATCTATCTTGCTTCTCTTTAATATACCAGGCCAGCAATATCACACAGAACAGCCCAGACAAGGCACTACAGACTATACACACACACACACACACACACACACACACACACACACACACACACACACACACACACACACACACATTCACACTCTCAATCCTGTCAGCCCCTGGTGGGAAGGAATAGCAGTAGTAATGGTAGTCTATCTATCTATTTATCTATGTACCTGGCTAGCTTAAACAAAGTAGCACACACACACACACACACACACACACACACACACACACACACACACACACACACACCACGTAGTGTAGTGATTAGCATGCTCAGCTCACACTCAAGAAGGCCCGGGTTCAAATCCAAGGTGCAGCAAGCCAAATGGGTGAGCCTCTTAATGTGTAGCCCCTGTTCACCTTGCAGCAAGTAGGTACGGGATGTAACCCGAGGGGTTGTTACCTCGCTGTCCTGGTGTGTGGTGTGTGAGTGGTCTCAGTCCTACCCAAAGATCGGTCACTATAAGCTCTGAGCTCTTTCCATAGGGTAATGGCTGGCTGGGTGACCAGCAGACGACCGTAGGTGAATGACATCATTTATACTTGCAGCCATGTTGGTTCCTGGTGGAGAATAGCAGTAGCGGTAGTCTATCTATATGTCTATCTATCTATATACCTGGCAAGCTCAAGCAAAGCATCACACACACACACACACACACACACACACACACACACACACACACACACACACACACCAACCCTGTTGGCCCCTGGTGGAAAGGGACAGCCTTGTGGACCAACCTGCTGCACCCCAGGAGCTTAGACACACCACAGCTAGCCACACACTTCCATTTTACTCAATTCTTATATATATATTTCTATCAGTGGAGACATTTTTGCTTTGCTTTCTTATTAAGGTAAACTTTCCCATGGCTAATTCCTTCCTAGATTGTTTTTTTTACATACATTCTTGAAATTATATAAAATGTTCATACCTCTCTACATGTGTGTGATTCTGTGGATCTATAATCTATAAATGATTTTAATGCATTGCTCTTTCTGTGTGTGTGTGTGTGTGTGTGTGTGTGTGTGTGTGTGTGTGTGTGTGTGTGTGTGTGTGTGTGTGTGTGTGTGTGTGTGTGTGTGTGTGTGTTTACCTAGTTGTGGTTTACGGGAGGGGAGTAATCTCATAGTATCCCGTCTCTATATCTATCCAGTTTGGTCTTAAAAGCATGGACAGTTATGGCATTGACAACGTCTTCACTGAATTCATTCTATTTGTTCGCGCTTCTGTGTGTGTGTGTGTGTGTGTGTGTGTGTGTGTGTGTGTGTGTGTGTGTGTGTTTACTGAAGGCTAACAATAACAAGGGCATAGTTTTCCTATGTGAATTTTGGCGGTGGTGGTGGTCAGCAAATCACAAAAGGGCAAGGCATCTCACTTTCACTTGAGGAGATGAGTGATGTTACTGTTGTTAGGAAGGCTATAATACTTGGTGCAGTATCTTTGTATAAAGCTTGTATGTACCCATGTATGGTATGTATACAGTTTTGTATGTATATGTTAGTACACATGTGGTCCTGAAGGATGTATAGACCTGTAAGTGTTTTCTGCCTGTCCCACACGTAAAGTTTAACAGCAGCAGCAGTAACAGCAGACCCTCTAACTGCTTACATCAACATTTCCTCTCCCATACAATACACCTCACACCTTCTACAACACCTTAACTCAGTCCTCCCTTGCCTGCTAACTCCACAACTACAACCACTACCACAAACACTACCCTGTACATACCACACCACAATCCCTGATGCATTAAGTCCCAATACCCACATCCATACATCCAAACACCTTGACAGAGACTATTGCCAACATTGCACCAATCTTGTATCAGTGTCTGTTCATAATGGGACTGTACCTCTGCCGGTACCTGTATATATGATAACTTGCCATCAACGAATCCCTCCCTCCTTCCCTGGACCATTGATGGACCACAAACTAGAGGCTTATAGTGTGTGTGTGTGTGTGTGTGTGTGTGTGTGTGTGTGTGTGTGTGTGTGTGTGTGTGTGTGTGTGTGTGTGTGTGTGTGTGTGTGTGTGTGTGTGTGTGTGTTTGTTTGTGTGTGTGTGTGTGTGTGTGTGTATGTTACGACACTGTACACAGTCACTATTAGTGCTGGGCTTGGCTTGATGACATTTCATCTGGCTTGTGTTTGAACAGTCCAGTAAGGACTGTTTTAGTAGTTCACTAAAATATCTACCTTCACTCTCACTATGATATCTATCACTCTTCATTCCCACCCTCACTAATACTTCACCCTCACCCTTACTCGTTCACTCTTACTATCACTATAATCATCTATCACCCTCACTAACAGCATCATATTTCTCTCCTTTTAGTGTCAATATCAATCATGTTTATTTCATTAAACATTAAATCTTTTGAAAGTAAGGTTTAGTGTCAGAAAAACACTTCTATTTCTCTTCCTTTGAGTGTCACAGTGTTTTTATATACATGACAGCAAAAACCACACTGAAAACTTATTGGCATTGTTTTCATGATACAAAGGTAGAGTGTGTTTATAATGTTATCAGTGAGTACAATCTGGCATCAGAACAATGCTCACGTTTTTCTCTTTTTTTAAGTGTGGTATTCCTTTTTAAATATATGTAAGAGCAATAATCAGGTCACTCTGGCTAGTGACAAATTTCTGCATGCCAGGGTATGTCTAATATAACACCAATATATTCAGAGGCACAAACACATAATAAGTGACACAAATGTGATAATTTTCAAGGCCTTTGTGTCTCCAATGACAACTTTGTGCATGCCAGGATGTATGATCATATTCCAAAACAATCCTGTACTGCACCTTCTCTACTTTTAAAAGGCTCTACTTGAAGCTACACGGGTTTTTAAGGGTATTTTTATGGTTTTAGTGACAGAGTAACGAGATTTCTACATTCTTAACAGGAAAAACATTCTTGAAAACCAATCTGATTATCTCTGTGGCCTTAGAAGAGTTGGGGTGAGAGAACAAGGCATTCCTGAATATGGGTCTCAATGGTAGCACTCTCTGAGGCAAAAATATGTAAAATGTAACACAACTTTCACCAGAGTCTTCAAAGCCAAAAAAAGTTTGACTGGAAAGGCATTGTACAGAATGACTACAATGATAATACTACTGTGTGTGGCTGTTCTGTGTTGAGAAGTGCAATATTTTTGTGGTGTCTGTGAGCACAGCACAATAAACTTGTTGTGTTCTGTGATGTTCTGTGACGTGCTGTTTTGTGCTGTCATGTGCCACCACTACTGATGTGATGCCCAGCACCCCTCTTCATTACACTGTGTTCCTGTGCAATGTGCTGTAATGTGTCATTAGTGATGTGAGCACCAGCAGCATCACCATCTGTGACATGGTGTTGTGTGCCGTCACCACTGACGTGACACCCAGCAAGCAACTTTATGTTGAGTTGTGGGCAGCGGGCCCAGCACTGATGTGTACAGCAGCACAGATCCCTTGTGCATGTGCATGTGTGTGTGTGTGTGTGTGTGTGTGTGTGTGTCACTGGAGGCTGGAAGGCCAAGCTGGGCTGGGGTGAACAAGACAAGAATAGTTTACCTGGCTGTTTGTTCCTTTACTTGAAGGGTACAGTGTGCCAGCAACAAAGCCACAACATATTCTCAGCAATGAAAGATCAGGTTATTCAGAGTGGGAAATGTTCTAAGCATATTCATATCTTAATGTCCTGTGACTTGTAAGCCATGGCATTAAAAGTATTTCACAACAGAATATTTCCAACTTAGAATGTTCCTCTTTGGCATCCATCTGGCTACTGGTGCTGGTGGTGCCCACACAAAACAGGAAAAATTACTGTAAACACCACCTCAACTTTTTCTCTTATTTCACGGGCCCCCTGCCGCCCCCCACGTGACCCCCTGGTAGTCATGACGCCCCTGCTGTCCCTGGGTACTGAGAAATGCCTTCAATAACAAAGGAAAGCGTAATAACCTCACCATTTGTAAAATCTCAGATGTCTGGCCGAGTCCAAGTGTTCGAGTGAATATGGCGCTAGCTTCGTCTTTATTTCTATTAGTTTTTAGTATTTCCTGCTTGTCTATGTGTGTATTTTTTATTTTGTTGTGTTTTTTGGATGTCCATATTTACTGGGAAATCCCTCTTTTAAGGAAAGAAGCGTAATAATCTCATCATTTGTAAGATCTCAAATCCTAGTGTTCGGGTGAATGTGGCTGCTGGCTTCGTATTTATTTTTATTATAGTTTAT
>NW_026973717.1:315000-372500 GCF_035594125.1 Scylla paramamosain
AGGTCCCCCCAACTAGCAGAGGCAAAATGCCAGAGGCACCTTCACTTAGGGGGATCCTGAGGAGGGATTGGAGCGATAGGACAAGATTGAGATTGTGGTCTGAGGAGCCCAACAGAGAAAAAAGGGTGACAGCATAAGCAGAAGGATTAGAGGTCAGGAAAAGGTCAAGAATGTTGGGTGTATCTCCAAGACGGTCAGGAATACGAGTAGGGTGTTGCACCAATTGCTCTAGGTGATGGAGGATAGCAAAGTTGTAGGCTAGTTCACCAGGATGGTCAGTGAAGGGAGAGGAAAGCTAAAGCTGGTGGTGAACATTGAAGTCTCCAAGAATGGAGATCTCTGCAAAAGGGAAGAGGGTCAGAATGTGCTCCACTTTGGAAGTTAAGTAGTCAAAGAATTTCTTATAGTCAGAGGAGTTAGGTGAGAGGTATACAGAGAAGAGAGGCTAGAATGTATGGGTTAGGTCAGTAGAGTGGAGGTCAGGTCAGGTCAGGTCAGGTCAGGTCAGGTTTGGGTTATGTTAGGTTAAGTTGAGTTTGGCTCTGGTTTGCTGGAAGAGAACACAAGTTAGAATGCTTGTTTGGATAAGAAAGAAAAATGCAAGGAGGAGGAGGAGGAGAAGATAAGAATATTACAATAGGAAATAGATTGGGAGGAGGAGGAGGAGGAGGAGGAGGAGGAGGAGGAGGAGGAGGAGAAGGAGGAGGAGGAGGAGGAGGAGGAGGAGGAGGAGGAGTTGGAGGAGGAGGAGGAGTGCATCAACAGTTATAAAATGCATATGAGAAGGAATAAGAATACAGTAGTGATATTTAGTTCTCTCTCTCTCTCTCTCTCTCTCTCTCTCTCTCTCTCTCTCTCTGGCAGTGGTGTTTCTTGATTGACTGGCATATATCTATTGACAATTTCATGCGACACAATTGAGGAGAAACAGATAAAGTTTCTTAGCATCACCATCCCTTTGAAGGAAATCTTTGAGACACAGAAAATAAATAGAAAACACAGAGGGAGGGATGAGAGAAGGAAAATAAGGGAGGAAGGCAGGGAGAGGAAAATAGACAGAGACATTCCTGCTGTTGTCTAACCTCTTTGAAGGAAATCTTAAGAGACGCACAGACACACAGCTCACAGAAGACAGTGCTGGAATAAATGACAGGGAGAGATAAGAGGAAAAGGAGAGAGAAAGAGAGAGAGAGAGAGAGAGAGAGAGAGAGAGAGAGAGAGAGAGAGAGAGAGAGAGAGAGAGAGAGAGAGAGAGAGAGAGAGGGGGACGAGGAGAGGTAAGGAAAGAGGGTATGAGAGAAATATCAAGAGACAGGTCGGAGAGACACGGGGAATAAACACACAAAGAGAAGAAGAAAAGGTAAAAAAATTCTCAGATACTAACATCAAATATTAACTAACCTAACTCAGTCCACCTATTGATTATAAACAGACATTACAAGTGTTCTTCCTCCGCAGGGCTTCTGTTCCCCTGCACCACCACTGAGGAGGAGAAGCAAGTGTGTTCGGAGGGCAAGAGGAAGCTGTTCTGTGACGATTTTGTCAACAACGGAGAAATGTTGCGTCTCTTCCCTTCTTGTCCTTCTAGTTTCAAGGCTAACTAGTGATAATAGTAACGTTAAGGACCAAATATAGGACTTGGTGTCACAAAATGCACACACAGAGATAAAGACACATTATTACAGACACACAAAGGCCTGCCTGCTTCTGTATTTCCACCTTCCTATGACTTGAATTCCTTCAAGAGGGAGGTTTCAACACACTTATACTTCAATTTCTGACTACTGCTTTGGACCCTTTTATGAGACTGGCATCTCAGTGGACATTTTTTTATTGGATTTTAGTTGCCCTTGGCCAGTGTCCCTCCTACATAAAAAAAAAAATTTTAAAAGTCAAAGAAAAGACATGGCACTGCAAAATGTAGACAAGGCTGAAATATAAGCATGGTATTATAAAACATAGACTAATGATAATAGTAACGTTAAGGAGCAAATATAGGGTTTGGTGTCACAAAATGCACACACACACAATTAAAGACACATTATTACAGACACACAAAGGCTTCACTTAAATGCTTCACTTCCTTATCCTGACTATTTTTTGAGGTGAAATGTTTCCCCACGGTTATAATAGTAATCAGGACAGGACAAGAAATAATGGGTTCAAGCATTGCAGTTAAATTTAAAAAGGAGAGTGATAGATGACTGGAACAGTCATCTATCCATTGTCTGTGGGGTTAATAAGCTTGGGTAAAGAGTATAGGGGAATTTAAAGGACGTTTAAGAGACGGAGTGTGAGGAGAAGGTGTGTCAGCGCGATTCAAGTAATTCAAACCTGTCTGAGTTGATTCCACAGAAGACTCTTAAGATATTATATTGCTGAAGTGTTCCTAGGGTTATTAAGATTGGGTAAAGAGTATAAGGGAATTTAAAGAGTGGATAAGGGAGGGAGTGGAGCGATTTGATGTCATACAGACCAAAGCCAGGTTACAGAGGGATTTTATCTTTTAAAGGGGGCGACTCTGTTTCCTTGACCGAGTGACGAGGGAGAAGAAAAAAAATAAGAAGAGACATCAGCCACTGAACCACAGGGAGAGGAGTGAAGGTCCTTTCTCACTGTTCCCTATATAAGACACCATACACTCTAGAACACCAGGCCAGAAATCAAGAAAAACGTGCTATTACAATATAGGTGAAGCTTAAGGACATGTCAGTAATTCAGCAGCAGACAATATTTCACAACTCTGCTCCACAAAACTTCTCGCAACGCAACCGGAATGTTTTAGCATGTTGTTCTTGTTCTGCTGTAGTTAAATGAATTACAGAATAAACAGGGAAGATAGATGTTTTCTTTTTTACCCAGAAACATAAAAACGTACATAATTTCTACTAGAACCTGATAAAAATTAAGAAAGATAAGACGCCAGATCGTTTGAGGATACGAGTTTCTCTTCTGTTATATAAAAATTACAGAACAAACAAGAATAGATGGATTTTTGTGCTAGTCATGAAAATGCCTTTGAAAACCTAAATAACAGACCAGAACATGATAAAAGTTCAGATAAGACGCGGGAAGATATGATAACACGGATTCCTGTTGTGTAATAAGTTGAATTACATAAGAAACACGTAAAGCTGGATTCTTTTTTTCCTAGAGTCACGAAAATACCTCTGAAAACCTAAATAGATCTCTAGAAATTTATAAAAGTTAAAAATAAGACGCTGGACCATTTGGTAACACGAATTTCTGCTCTGTACTAAACTGCATTACAAAACAAAAACAGTAGCTAATATCGAATACATCACATCACATTCTATTTTCCAAATCACGCGTGGCAGCTTCCTATCTTATTAGCAATGCCAGTGTGTTCACCAAAGGCCGTGATTCTGTTGATGAGTGACAGGGAGACCAGAACACTTAGACAACTAATGGGACTTACGGTGGCTGGGATAACGAAGCGCGAAGTAACTTGCTAACGAGTACTGTAGTGAGGGCAAGACAACATCCTCCCTCCACTTAGCCACTGCACACATTGAATGGCTAGGGAAAGTATCGTAATTATTCATTTTTAGTCGGAAAGAAGGACGGTCATCAGAGGAATTCCGTAGCAGAAACTCCTACACAGCGACGCATTTCCTTCAATAAAATCCAAACCACTGCAAAATAAACCTTCAAAACTCCACACAAAACAAATAAACTAATCTACCTCCTATGGCTAATATTTGAGCGTCATTCACTTCAGGACATTACAAAACATAAACAGAATGTGTGTATGTGTGTGTGTGTGTGTGTGTGTGCTTTACATTTCCAGTAAGCATTAAGTTTATTAAATTTGTCTCTCCCAACTTGATCTAAACTTAAAGACAATTAAAACATCAATTTTTACATATGGCTGCTTTCCCTCCTTGTGTGTGTGTGTGTGTGTGTGTGTGTGAGAGAGAGAGAGAGAGAGAGAGAGAGAGAGAGAGAGAGAGAGAGAGAGAGAGAGAGAGAGAGAGAGAGAGAGAGAGAGAGAGAGAGAGAGAGAGAGAGAGAGAGAGAGAGAGAGAGAGAGAGAGAGAGAGAGAGGCTAGCAGTTTGTTTGTATGTGTGTGTGTGTGTGTGTGTGTGTGTGTGTGTGTGTGTGTGTGTGTGTGTGTGTGTGTGTGTGTGTGTGTGTGTGTGTGTGTGTGTGTGTGTGTGTGCATAATTTCTCTCTTGTCTAGCCTTTTCCCCCACCCTGTATAGGCCTAAGTTTTCCTCTATAGGCTCAGAACAAACAAACAAATGAATGAATGAGAAATATCCAATTTAAAGCTACAATTATTTTCACCTCTTAAACTAAACAGGAAAAAAACACTGATATTTTCATTAAGATTATCAAAGTTTTTATTTCCTCACACACACACACACACACACACACACACACACACACACACAAGGGTTTTTTTTTAAGTATGTTTGTTTTTTTCATAATTTGCCTTTTTTTTCATTTTTTCGGAATCTTTTGCACACAAAGTTTTTTTTAAGTATATTTGTTTTTTTTTCATAATTTTCATTTTTTTCCATTTTTTCGGAATATTTTGCACACACAGTTTTTTTAAGGTATATTTGTCTTTTTTCATAATTTTCCTCACTTTTTTCATTTCTTCATAATCATTTGCCTCTTATCATTCAGCTTAAGTACATTTGTGGTCTTCAGTTTAATGAATTTATTTTATTTATTTATTTTCTTTGACAAATTCATACAAAACAACATATTTTAATTATTTAAGTTTTTTTTTTGACAATATTGATACAACTTGAAATATTTTACTAAGACAACTTGAAATAAAGAATAGATCAACACACACACACACACACACACACACACACAGTCTCTCTCTCTCTCTCTCTCTCTCTCTCTACAAGTAATAGTTTCGTATGTGTGTGTGTGTGTGTGTAGGTTAAGTTTATAAAGATCATGACCAGTATTCTGTATGTATAAAGATAAGCTTACCGTATTTGATGGCTCATAAGACGCTACTTTTTTCTCAGAAAAAGGGTCAGTAAATTAGCCTGCGTCCAATGAGGCAAAGGTCCAACTTTGAGGCAGTAATAGGTTACAAGTCTACGGCAACAGAGGCTCTAAATTCAAACCACAGATGTCTTTGCACAACTAAATAAAGTCATGATTGGTAGTACGCCACAAAATGCTCTTTCTTTCAAGGTACCAATGTGTAGTATCTCATACTTACTGGTAATCCACATAGACTTTGACCAGTCAGGAAGAATTTGCTTAACCATGCACCACTTCTTCTTGGAGTTTTGTTGGGGCAGTGTAGGTTGTGATGTCACAGCCTTTGATGCCCCAAAGGTGAGGTATCCAATTATAATATTAGACTAGATGTGATGGAGCTGGTTGGATTTGTGGAGAAGGTTCTGGCAAGGTGGAGATGGTGCACCACGTTTTTCAAAACAAACGCGGTCGGTTGCGCTCCGACGTGACGTATTCGGTGACACCGAGTGTGACGCCGTTACTGATTGAGGTAAGACAATAGCCACACTTTCATACAATTAAAATTGAACCTATCTTTTTAACATTCTTGCTTTGCATACATATGAAAAAGATTGAAGCTAGAGAAACTTTTCTTTTATGAAAATAGACTAATACACCTTGAGAACGAATATTTCTTCTATAAAGGAATTGAGTGTCATGGGATAGGCTGGCTTGAGGTGATGATCTGCATAATATTCATGTAATAGCTTATGCAAGAGTGTTTAAAACTTCCAGATTTTATTACACAACATGATGGAGTAAAAAAAACGACACAATTACACAATTGCATACAAGCTACAAGTAATACAATATGCTAAGGAAAACGGCAACAGAGCTGCTGCTAGGCATTTTGGTCCACCTCCAACTGAGAAAATGATTCGTTTTTGGCGAAGAATTACATGTGAAAGATGCTAAAAAATAAAGTATGAAAAAATTTTATTATCACTGTAGTCCCTCAGTTAATGGTGCCGCCAAGAGCTAGGTGCAGTTAATGTTTACATTCAGCTGAACCGCATTAAGACTGAAACTCCCCTGCTTACCACACCTTTTGGGCACTAGAGGCTGTGACATCACAGTCTGCATGGCCCCAACTAAAATACCAATAAGAAGATTGTGTTTACACGTCAGCAGGATTGGTACAATCTTGTCTTTCAATACCCTCAACCGAACCATTACGTTCTGGCTTTCAAGGCCCGCAACCTTACCAAGATTTGACTCCAGAAATCCAACCACCTCCACTGTATCTAGTCTGAAACACTACCTGTATACCACACCTTTGGGACGCCAGGCTGTGATGTCACGGCCATCACAGCCTCAACAAAACCCCAAAAAGAACAAGTAAGCTGCTAGCATAAATTAAACTTTTAAATGCTGAGTATTGGTATCTAATAGTGATCTAAATGCACGTGAGAGTCTTCAAATGTCGCTTGAATTCCTTGACTTCATATCGATAGCCTAAATCTGTTAATTTTTGTTTTTTTCTATTTCAATACATGCCAGAACTGGGTGCGTCTTATGAGCCCGTGCGTCTTATGAGCCATCAAATACGGTAATTATACTGTGTGTGTGTGTGTGTATATGTAATGTACGATTTTTTATTGCACTCAAACACACACACACACGCACACACACACAGAGAGAGAGAGAGAGAGAGAGAGAGAGAGAGAGAGAGAGAGAGAGAGAGAGAGAGAGAGAGACTCTCTCGCACACACACACGCACACACACACACACACACATATTAAAGAAATAATCGCTAGTCTCTTATCACCAAAACACACACACACACACACACACACACACACACTTAAGTACACGTTTGTTAAGTAAATAATTACAGAAATATTTAAGTACCGGTTGAAATAATACTCGTTTTCTATGACACACTTTTTTTTTTCTCTCTCTCTCTCTCTCTCTCTCTCTCTAAAGTAAAAAAAATAAATGCGTTTTTCTTTGCAATATTGAAAACAAACAAACAAATAAACAATTAAAACACACACACACGCACACACACACAAAATAGTAGTAGTAGTAGTAGTAGTAGTAGTAGTAGTAGTAGTGAAGATTAAAACTTAAACGAACTAATCCTGACTACTTGGAATTATAAGTGTTAGACGGAATGGAACGCACGCACGCACGCACATACACACACACACACACACACACACACACACACACACACACACACACACACACACACAGCCTCGGAAATTATGCGATTAAATGCTGTCACAATAATAATAATAATAATAATAATAATAATAATAATAATAATAATAATAATAATAATAATAATAGGGACAATAATAATAGGAACAATAATACGAAAGAAGAAGAAGAAGAAGAAGAAGAATGAAAATAATAATAATAACTTTCTCTCTCTATGTAAGGAAAAAGTACACACACACACACACACACACACACACACACACACACACACACACACACACACACACTTATACTAATATATACACATCTCAATGGAAGAGAGAGAGAGAGAGAGAGAGAGAGAGAGAGAGAGAGTGTGTGTGTGTGTGTGTGTGTGTGTGTGTGTGTGTGTGTGTGTGTGTGTGTGTGTGTGTGTGTGTGTGTGTGTGTGTGTGTGTGTGTGTGTGTTTGAACAAGTAAGGTTAGGTTAGGCCTCGCTGTGACCTTCCTGTGACCTTTCTGTGACTAGATTGACCCCTCACTGAATGCTGTGGCCCTGGTGAGGTCACTTGCTGTGGTGTTTGTTTGTTTGTTTGTTTGTTTGTTTGGGGCTGTGGTTTTGTTTCTTCCTTTGAATTCTTTTGTGCTGGTGATGGTGGTGGTGGTGGTGGTGGTAGTAGTAGTACACACACACTCACACAATCTCTCTCTCTCTCTCTCTCTCTCTCTCACACACACACACACACACACACACACACACACACACACACACAGATTCACCAGCTGCTCACAAATTGAGTCATTTCAGAATTATGGCAGTCTGAACATTGTAACAGTCATTTAGAGATTAACCAGACCCTTTACAAGCTGCCCAGGCCTTCCACAGGTTAACCAGACCCTTTACAAGCTGCCCAGGCCTTCCACAGGTTAACCAGACCCTTTACAAGCTGCCCAGGCCTTCCACAGGTTAACCAGACCCTTTACAAGCTGCCCAGGCCTTCCACAGGTTAACCAGACCCTTTACAAGCTGCCCAGGCCTTCCACAGGTTAACCAGACCCTTCACAAGCTGCCCAGGCCTTCCACAGGTTAACCAGACCCTTCACAAGCTGCCCAGGCCTTCCACAGGTTAACCAGACCCTTCACAAGCTGCCCAGGCCTTCCACAGGTTAACCAGACCCTTTACAAGCTGCCCAGGTCTTCCACAGGTTAACCAGACCCTTCATAAGCCCACCAGGCCTTCCACAGGTTAACCAGACCCTTCACAAGCTGCCCAGGCCTTCCACAGGTTAAGCAGACCCTTCATAAGCTACCCAGGGCTTCTACAGGTAAACCAGACCCTTTACAAGCTGCCCAGGCCTTCCACAGGTTAACCAGACCCTTCATAAGCCCACCAGGCCTTCCACAGGTTAACCAGACCCTTTACAAGCTGCCCAGGGCTTCCACAGGTTAACCAGACCCTTCACAAGCTGCCCAGGCCTTCCACAGGTTAACCAGACCCTTCATAAGCTACCCAGGGCTTCTACAGGTAAACCAGACCCTTCACAAGCTGCCCAGGCCTTCCACAGGTTAACCAGACCCTTCATAAGCTACCCAGGGCTTCTACAGGTTAACCAGACCCTTCACAAGCTGCCCAGGCCTTCCACAGGTTAAGCAGACCCTTCATAAGCTACCCAGGGCTTCTACAGGTTAAGCAGACCCCTCACAAGCTACCCAGGGCTTCCACAGGTTAACCAGACCCTTCACAAGCTACTCAAGGCTTCCACAGGTAAACCAGAGCCATTACAAGCTATCTAGGGCTTCCACAGGTTAACGAGACCTTTCACAAGCTACCCAGGCCTTCCACAGGTTAACCAGAGCCTTTACAAGCCCACCAGGCCTTCCACAGGTTAACCAGGGCCTTCAGAAGCTACCCAGGGCTCCCACAGGGGAGCCTTTACAAGCCCACCATGCTTTCCACAGGTTAACCAAAACCTTCACAAGCCCACCAGGCCTTCCACAGGTTATCCAGACCCTTCACAAGCTACCCAGGGCCTCCACAGGTTAACCAGAGCCTTCACAAGCTACCCAGGCCTTCCACAGGTTAACCAGACTCTTTACAAGACCACCAACCTTTCCACAGGTTAACCAGACCCTATACTAGCCCACCAGGCCTTCCACAGGTTAACTATACCCTTCACAAGCTACCCAGGGCTTCTACAGGTTAACAAGACCCTTCAAAAGCTACCCAGGGCTTCCACAGGTTAACCAGAGTCTTCAGAAGCTCCCCAAGCATCACCACAATCTTCCCAGAGTCACCACAATCTCCCCAGAGGCTCCACAATCTCCCCAGAGTCACCAGAAGTCCCCCACAGACTCTACAATCCCCCCCAGGGCCTCTACAAGTTATCCCAGTCCACCTCCTTGCTTCTGGCCATATCTTTACCTAAAATAAAGCCAGGCATTAAATCAGATGGCATTTCTGTGTGATGTTCAATGTTACAACAAGAATTTATGGCCCATTTTGACACCTTGCCTTGCTGGTAATATGACAATACCAGGGTCCCCTTGTCTGCGTCCCGGTGCACTGATGGTCCGTTGATGTCCACCCATGGATGGCCGAAGCAGCTGTTGGGGTGCAGAAGGTTAGTGGGGTGTTTTTTGGTGTTTTTTTTGGTGTTTTGGTGTGTTGTGGTGTGTTTTTGGGTGTTTTTGGGTGTGTTTTATGGGTGTTTTGGTGTGTTTTGGTGTTTTTTTTTTTTTTTTTTTCGCATAGTGATGATAAGCAACAGCACAGACTCACACAGACAACACACAGCCACCAGCACTGCAACACACCTTCACACACCCACACAGCATCACTCAAACACAGCCACAGACTCATACAGCCAACACACAGCCACCAGCACTGCAACACACCTTCACACACCCACACAGCATCACTCAAACACAGCCACAGACTCACACAGATAACACACAGCCACCAGCACTGCAACACACCTTCACACACCCACACAGCATCACTCAAACACAGCCACAGACTCACACAGACAACACACAGCCACCAGCACTGCAACACACCTTCACACACCCACACAGCATCACTCAAACACAGCCACAGACTCACACAGCCAACACACAGCCACCAGCACTGCAACACATCTTCACACACCCACACGAAGACCACAAACACACACAGCATGACTCGGACACAGCCACAGACTCACCTATAGTACACAGCATGTAGTATAACGCCAGTGAGGTAGCTGATGGCACACAGGACAGCAGAAATTATGATGAAAGTGTCGTATTTGAAAGTGTCGTATGATGAAAGTATTTGTCGTCCAGCCAGCAGATCCCCAAGGCAAGCATCACTAGGTTCTCGATGAAGGCTAGGACTAAAAACAACACCTGTGGGGGGGTAGGGGGTGAGATAGCAGCGATGGGGGGAAGGGAGGGAGAGAATGAAAAATTTGTGTTAGCTTAAGTCATTGAATACTGCTTCAATATCAAACCTAACATGACTTAACCTAACTTAACGTAACTTAACGTAACTTAACCTAACCCAGCCTGACCTAACCTCACTGCAGCCTCACCTGTATCACTACGGTTGAATGACGACGCGCCCTCTGCTTTTTGACAGCCGAGGGCCTCTCCAACCTGAAGTACACTAGCGTAGAAGCAATGGTGCCAAGGAAAACGTAGAAATATGGACGCAGGTACATGAAAAAACACTGGCAACAGTAAAACGGTGTGCGTACTGGCAACACTGAACTGCGGGTGAAAGAAAACGGGGTCTTTTAATGTGTTGTTGGGTTTTTTTTTTTTTTTATGGGTTTTTATGGGTGTTTTTGGGTGTTTTGGTGTTTTAGTGTGTTTTTGGGGTGTTTATAGGTGTTTTTTGGTGTTTTGGGTGTTTTTGGAGTATATTTGGAGTTTTTTTGGTGTTTTTGGTAATTCTTGGGTGTTTTTGGTGTGTTTAAGGGTGTTTAAAGATGTTTTTTTGGGTGTTTTGGGCATGTTTTTTGGGTGTTCTGGGGTGTTTTAGGTATTTTGGGGTGTCTTTTAGGTGTGTTGTGAATTATAGTGTTTGTTTCATAGTGTTTAGCTTGTGTGTGTCCTTGTGTCACCTGCCACACACACACACACACACACACACTCACCTCTCCTCCAGCTTGAGTTTAAACACCAGCACCACCACAAAGTGTACACCCAACACCACAAACACCTTCCACGTGTGTGCCAGGGTGAACACCGTACAGGCAATGGCGCGGGACACCACCTGCGGACACATTATTATTATTATTATTATTATTATTATTATTATTATTATTATTACTACTACTATTATTATTATTATTATTATTGTTACTATTACTATTTGAAACTCATAATTATACCTAAACACACACACACACACACACACACACAAACAAAAAATAAATTAATAAATAAATGAATAAATAAGTAAAAAAAAAAATTTAAACACCAAAATTTACTTAAGATAAAAAACACCATCAAAATTCACAAGCAGATAAAAAAACACCCTTAAACACCCCAAAAACACACCAAAAACACCCCAAAACATCCTTAAACACACTAAACACCCCAAAAATAACCAAAAACACCCAAAAACACCCTTAAATATCCCAAAAATACCCAAAAAACACCCTTTAATACCCAAAAAACACCCTTAAATATCCCAAACACCCAAAAACACCCTTAAACACCGTTATATACCCAAAAACACCCAAAAACACCCTTAAATATCCCAAAAACACCCAAAAACACCCAATAACATCCTTAAATACCCCTCCACCAAAAAAAACACCCTTAAACACCCTTAAACACCCAAAAACACCCCAAAACACCCAAAAAAACACACACAAACCAAAAAAAACACTTTCACAAACCCAAACACACTTAAAAACACAAGATACACAATTAAACCGGCCCTAAGAATCATACCTGGAAGAATATTGCGAACAGGAGGGGCAGTGCGTTTAAAATAGTCAGCCCTCCGAGTTTGGAGAACCTGTGGTAGGATGTGAAGGACCAGGTGAGGGACACAAGGGAGATGAGGACAGAGAACACCGGTTTGGAGAGCTGTGTGTTGTGGCCCAGTGGTGACAAAAGACAGGATGCTGCCCAGTGTCACGTCCTTAACCTGTTGTGGGAAAGTTGTGGTGTTAGTTGTGGTTGTAGGAGGAAGAGGAGGAGGAGGAGAAGGGTTGGGGATGATGGAGTGGTTGTCTTGGGTGTTTTTGTGTGTTTTTTAGGTGTTTTTGGGTGTCTTGGGATGTTTTGTGATGTTTTTGGGTGGTTTTGGGTGTTTTGTGGTGTTTTTGGGTGTTTTTAGAGTACTAATTGGTGTTTTTGTAGTTTTTGAGTGTTTTGGGTATTTTTGGGTGTTTTTGGGGTGTTTTTGGGTGTTTCAGTGTGTTTTTTGGTGTTTTTGTGTGTTTTGGGATGTTTCTGGGTGTTTTAGAGGTGTTTTAGGGTGTTTCAGGGTGTTTGTTTTTGTTTTTTTGTACTTAAACCAAAACACCCCCACACACCCACAAACACCCACAAACACACACACAAACGCACCTGGTCCAACTCAGTGTAATGCGTCCCAACGATATACAGCTGCAGAATTAACTGAAAGGCCGACTCGAGTGTGGCCTCCATGACGTTGGTGATTGCGACCCTCATCTGCGCGACATGCTTAAGGTCATAATATTTTCTGATCTCCATGTCCCTCATGTGGTGCCGGTAGGTCTTGGTAGGCCCGTGGGGGGGGGGAAGCTGTTGTACGATTTCGAGTCCACCTGTAAGAGTGCCTGCGTTAGTCCTGGGTGAGTCTGAGGAGATGTACAGTGCGCCTGGTATTGTTTTTGGGTGTTTTTTGGTGTTTAATGGTGGTTTTTGGGTGTTATTGGGGTGTTTTTTGGTGTTAAATGATGGTTTTTGGGTGTTTTGGGGCATTTAAAGGTATTTTTGGTGTTTTTTCACTAGGTTATGTTAATTTAAGGGGTAACTAAATTAGAAAATGGGTGTTTTGAGGTGTTTTTGGTGTGTTTTTGGGTATGTTTTTGGGTGTTTTGGCTAGGTTAGTTAAGTTAGGGATGGATGAAATAGAAAATGGGTGTTTTGAGGTGTTTTTACAGTGTTTTTGGGTATTTAAGGGTATTTTTTAAATTTCTGGCCTAAGTTAAGTCAGGGGTGGATGAAATAGAAAATGGGTGTTTTTGGAGTGTTTCTGGGTGTTTTTGGGGTGTTTGAAGGGGACTGAGTGTTTAAAGGATAAAGGAAAATGAATAAGTGTATTTGGGTGTGTTTGGGGGTGTTTTGGGTGTGTTTGGAAGTGTTTTTGGGGTGTTTTTGGGTGTATGAAGGGGACTGAGTGTTTAAAGGGTAAAGGAAAATTAATAAGTGTGTTTGGGTGTGTTTGGGGGTGTTTTGGGTGTGTTTGGAAGTGTTTTTGGGGTGTTTTTGCGGTGTTTGAAGGGGACTGAGCGTTTAAAGGGTAAAGGAAAATGAATAAGTGTGTTTGGGTGTGTTTAGGAGTGTTTTGGGTGTGTTTGGAAGTGTTTTTGGGGTGTTTTTGGGGTGTTTGAAGGGGACTGAGTGTTGAAAGGATAAAGGAAAATGAATAAGTGTGTTTGGGTGAGTTTTGGACTGTTTTGGTGTTTATGGGGTGTTTTTGGGGTGTTTTGGTGTGTTTTGCGGTGTTTGGAGGTGAATAACAGTGTTTTTTGGGTGTTTTAGTGTGTGTGTGTGTGTGTGTGTGTGTGTGTGTGTGTGTGTGTGTGTGTGTGTGTGTGTGTGTGTGTGTGTCAACATCATACCCCAAAGATTTCAAAATACACACACATACACCCATGCACACAGAAAAATTAAATATATATACATCAAAAGTGTAATAATAATAATAATAATAATAATAATAATAATAATAATAATAATAATAATAATAATAATAATAATAATAATAGTAGAATATAACAAGCTACTATTGGGGATTTATTTAGTAGTAGTAGTAGTAGTAGTAGTAGTAGTTCTACATAACAATACTAATATACTGAGAGAGAGAGAGAGAGAGAGAGAGAGAGAGAGAGAGAGAGAGAGAGAGAGAGAGAGAGAGAGAGAGAGAGAGAGAGAGAGAGAGAGAGAGAGAGAGAGAGAGAGAGAGAGAGAGAGAGAGAGAGAGAGAGAGAGAGAGAGAGAGAGAGAGAGAAATTAAGTAAAAAACAAACAACAACAACAACAACAACAACAACAACAACAACAACAACAACAACAACCTAACCTAACCAAACCCCAACCATTTAAAAACGCCCCCAACCTGACCAGACCCAACCCGACCCGACCCGATCCAACCTGACTTGACCCCAGTACCTTGCGCTGTGAAGGGGGGAAGAGTGAGTTGCTGGGCTCAGAGGCAACCCCCCCACTGGCGGGTTGTGCCTCTCTTTGTTATCAACCTGGGGGGGAGAGGGGGGTAGGGGGCAAGGGGGATAGGGGGCAAAGGGGTAGGGGGGGTGTATGTTAGCTTGGGTTAGGTTGGATTACAGGAATTATTACTGTTATTATTGTTATTTTTGTTATCATGGTGTGTGCGAGAGAGAGAGAGAGAGAGAGAGAGAGAGAGAGAGAGAGAGAGAGAGAGAGAGAGAGAGAGAGAGAGAGAGAGAGAGAGAGAATTTTAAGTAAGTTTTCTCAATATCTACCTTCCCTCCCTCCCTTCCTCTCTCCCTCCTCCTTCTCCTCCTCTTTTAACCTCACACACACACACACACACACACACACACACAGAGCTCCCACAAAAAAAAAAAAAAAAATAAATAAATAAAATAAACAAAACAAATAAATAAAAATAAAATAATTAAATAAATAAAAAAAAAAAACACCTATCAACTCAAACTAAAAAAAAACCCTATCCACTTGGAAACTCCCACCCAAACACCCTTAAACACTAAAAAACACCTTAAAATATACAAAACACCCCAGAAAAATATTCCAAAAACACCCAAGAACACCCTTGAACACCCCAAAAACACACCAAACACCCCAAAAATATTGAAAAACACTCCAAAACAAACCAAAACACACCCAAAAACACCCCAAAAACACCCAAAAACACCCCACATACCCAAAAACACCCCAAAACACCCCAAAACATCCAAAACACACCAAAACACCCCAAACACACCCAAAAAGCACCAAAAACAAACCAAAAACACCCCAAAACGCACACATTCACCCCAAAGCACCCCATAGACAGTACATACCCCAACCTCCTGCATCTGACGCACTGTGACGTTCATGTGCTTCATCTGCGCGTAAGTATTTTCGAGGTACGCCATGACGGGGGCCAGGGGGGTGAGAAATATGAGCGTTTACAACGATACACGCAAAAACGAAGGTAGCAGTTTGAAAATGGGAAGGATATCTTGCTGCGTCACATGAATGTACAGATTCCAAGTGGACAACAGGGTAATTAGCAGCAGGATGAAGAAAACGGTGAGTAGGAAATTGATCTTGTCTGGGTTGTCTGTTAGGTTGGCGAGGAATCCTGCTTCCTGGGAGAGAGAGGGAGGGAGACATTGAGGGGTTTTTAGAGAGATGGGTAAATGTGTGTGTGTGTGTGTGTGTGTGTAGGGTGTTTTTTTTGTGTTTTTTTGTGTTTTGGGGTGTTTTTGTGTGTTTTGGATGTTTTAGAGTGCTTTTTGGGGTACTTTTCAGTGTTTTTTGTGTGTTTTTCAGTTTTTGTGTGTTTTTGAGTGTTAGTGGGGTATTTTTGAGTGTTTTTGTGGGTGTTTTGTGAGTTTTTGTGGGTTTTGTGTGTTTTTGTGGGTTTTTGAGTGTCTTTTTTGTGTTTTTTGTGTGTTTTTGGACATCTTGGGATGTTTTATGAGATGTTTTGGGGTGACAAAATGTGTTTCTGGGTAATTTGGGTGTTTTGGGGTGTTACTGTTTGTATGTGGCTGTCTGGGTGTGTTAGTATGTGTTTCTTGGTGTTGTGTGTTTTTGGATGGTAAAGTGTGTTTAAGTATTATTTGAGTGCATTTTGAGTTTATTTCAGCCTTTTACATATAGTTCAACAAACAAACACACACACGCACTCACCTCCTCCTCGCCATCCACCAGCACCACCATCTCCTCGGACAGGGAATGATTAGCACTCATCATGTTCCTCGTCCCCACCACATCGGAGTCATTGATGCTCTTCAGGTAATCTTGATGGTACTCCACCGCCAGCAGAATGTCGGTGTACACGTCTAGGTAGTAAAAAACCGACGGAAGCAGAAAACAAGAGAGAAAGAACCAAAAATTCCAGCAGTGGCGTTGTGCTCTCATCGACTCGTACATGGCCTGCAGCTGAGCGCGGGCCTTCGAACTGGCCTCTGTCGTTCCCAGTTGCACGCGAAGACACATCTCCGCGCTAGGCTTGGTTGAGTGCAGGAGCTTCTCGCACTCCAGCACGCACACCACTGCGTTGTCGTACTGCCCCAAGTTGTTCCGTTCGGTGTAAAATTGCAGGAGTGTTTCGCCGTTTGTCGCCTTGCAATGCACCTTGCGGACCAGGCTGTACTCGAGGAACCGCTGCACAATGTCGTACCTGTGGGGTTGCTTTGGTTAGGTTAGGTTTGGTTTGGTTCAGTTTGGGGTGTTTTTTGGTGTTTTTTTTTTGGTGTTTTTTGTTGAATTAAAGTCTTTTTGGGTTTAAAAGTGTTTCTGGGTGTTTTGAAGTGTTTTTTGCTGAGTTGAAACGTTTTTGGGTGTTTTGGGGTTTTAAAAGTGCGTTTTTGTGTGTTTTTTGGGTGTTTTTGTTGAGTTGGTGTTTTTGTTTGGATGTGGAGTTTTAAAGATGTTTTTTTTGTTGTTTTTGTTAAGTTAAAGTGTTTTGGGGTGTTTTTTGGGGTTTTGAAGGGTGTTTTTGGGTGTTTTTGTTAAGTTGAAGTGTTTATGGTTATTTTTTAGGGTGTTTTAGGGAGTTTTGGTTAAATTAAAGTGTTTATGGGTGTTTTTGGGTTTTTTTGTGGTTTTAAAGTGTTTTTGTGTGTTTTTGTTAAGTTGAAGTGCTCATGGTTATTTTTTTGGGGGGTTTTAAAGGGTGTTTTTGGGTGTTGTTGGAGTTTTTGTTAAGTTAAAGTGTTTATGAGTGATTTTTGTGGTTTTAACATCTTCTTCTTCTTCCTCCTCCTCCACCTCCTCCTCTTCCTCCTTCTGTACAAATTCTAAATCTCTTTCTCCTCCTGTTATAAGCTCTAAACCTCCACTCCTCCTCCTCCTCCTCTTCCTGTACAAATTCTAAATCTCTTTCTCCTCCTCTTATAAGGTCAAGACCTCCACTCCTCCTCCCTCACTCACTCACTCACTCACTCACTCCTCCTCCTCCTCCCTCACCTGCTGGCATTGATGGCGTAGTAAACAGGCGTATAACCGATCTTATTGCAGCGGTTAATATCAACGTTCCGCTCCTCCTCCAGCTAGGACGTCATCAGGAGCATATCAATTACCGTCACATTTCCGTTCTTGGCCGCCATGTGCAGAGCTGACCCCCCGCGGTTGTCGACGAGGTTCAGACGTGTGCCAGCATTAATCAGCTGTTGAACGCAGGCCAGCTGGTTGTTCCGGATCGCGACAAACAGCGGGGTTTCGCCTTGGTTGTTGCGTACGTCTGGTGATACCTTGAGGTTGTGAGGTTAGGTTAGTTTGGGTTGTGTAGGGGTAATAACACTCCAAAACATCCCAAAACACCCTTAAATATCCCTAAAACATACCAAAAACATCCCAAAACACCCTTAAATATCCCTAAAACATACCAAAAACATCCCAAAACACCCTCAAATATCCCCAAAACATACCAAAAACATCCCAAAACACCCTTAAATATCCCCAAAACATACCAAAAACATCCCAAAACACCCTTAAATATCCCCAAAACATACCAAAAACATCCCAAAACACCCTTAAATATCCCTAAAACATACCAAAAACATCCCAAAACACCCTTAAATATCCCTAAAACATACCAAAAACATCCCAAAACACCCTTAAATATCCCCAAAACATACCAAAAACATCCCAAAACACCCTTAAATATCCCCAAAACATACCAAAAACATCCCAAAACACCCTTAAATATACCCAAAACATACCAAAAACATCCCAAAACACCCTTAAATATCCCTAAAACATACCAAAACACCTTAAATATCCCTAAAATATACAAAACATCCCAAAACACCCTTAAATATCCCCAAAACATACCAAAAACATCCCAAAACACCCTTAAATATACCCAAAACATACCAAAAACATCCCAAAACACCCTTAAATATCCCCAAAACATACCAAAAACATCCCAAAACACCCTTAAATATCCCTAAAACATACCAAAAACATCCCAAAACACCCTTAAATATCCCTAAAACATACCAAAACACCTTAAATATCCCTAAAATATACAAAACATCCCAAAACACCCTTAAATATCCCCAAAACATACCAAAAACATCCCAAAACACCCTTAAATATCCCTAAAACATACCAAAAACATCCCAAAAAACCCTTAAATATCCCTAAAACATACCAAAAACATCCCAAAACACCCTTAAATATCCCTAAAACATACCAAAACACCTTAAATATCCCTAAAATATACAAAACATCCCAAAACACCCTTAAATATCCCCAAAACATACCAAAAACATCCCAAAACACCCTTAAATATCCCAAAAACATACCAAAAACATCCCAAAACACCCTTAAATATCCTAAAAACATACCAAAAACATCCCAACACACCCTTAAATATCCCCAAAACATACCAAAAACATCCCAAACACCCTTAAATATCCCTAAAACATACCAAAAACATCCCAAAACACCCTTGAATATCCCTAAAACATACCAAAAACATCCCAAAACATCCTTAAATATCCCCAAAACATACCAAAAACATCCCAAAACACCCTTAAACACCCAAAAACAACCTTAAACACCCCAAAACACCCTTTAACACTCCAATAACATCCCAAAACACCCTTAAATATCCCCAAAACATACCAAAAACATCCCAAAACATCCTTACACACCCAAAAACAACCTTAAACACTCCAAAACACCCTTTAACACTCCAAAACACACCCCAAACACCGCAAAACACATTCAAAACACACCCTAAAGCACCCTTAAACACCCAAAACTATCCGCAAACCACTGCAAACATCCAAAAAACACTTTTAACCATCCCCAAAACACCCAAAACTACCCCAAAAAACACTGCAAACACTCCAAAAACATCCAAAACCCCCAAAAACACACCAAATTTCCCTAAACATCCAAAAAACACCCCCAAAAAAACACACTAACCTCCGCAACACAACCGAAACACTACAAACACCTCCAAAAACACCCCAAAACGCCCCTAAGCACACCTTCAGGGACAGAAGCCGATGCATCATGTTCGGGTAGCCTTGCTGGGCAGCCAGGTGGAGCAGGGTGAAGCTGTCTGACCTGGCCGCGTCAAGAGAACACACGGCAGTTTCTTCAATGACCCGAACTATGCAGAGACCAACCTCCTCACGAGATATTATCCTCCAGTCCTTGTCTGTTGGGTTAGGTTAGGTTAGGTTAGGTTAGGTTACGTTAGACTGGGTTAGGTTAGGTTAGGTTAGGTTAAACTAGGTTAGGTTAGGTTAGGTTAGATTAGGTTAGGTTAGGTTAGGTTAGGTTAAGCTAGGTTAGGTTAGGTTAGGTTAGGTTAGATTAGGTTAGGTTAGGTTAGGTTAAGGTAGATTAGGTTAGGTTGGGTTAGGTTAGGTTAGGTTAGGTTAAGTTACGTTATGTTAGATTGGGTTAGGTTAGGTTAGGTTAGGTTAGGTTAAGCTAGGTTAGGTTAGGTTAGGTTAGGTTAAGCTAGGTTAGGTTAGGTTAGGTTAGGTTAAGCTAGGTTAGGTTAGGTTAGGTTAGGTTAGGTTAGGTTAAGCTAGGTTAGGTTAGGTTAGGTTAGGTTAAGCTAGGTTAGGTTAGGTTAGATTAGGTTAGTTTAGGTTAGGTTAGGTTAGGTTGGGTTAGGTTAGGTTAGGTTAGGTTGGGTTAGGCTAGGTTAGGTTAGATTGGGTTAGGTTGGGTTAGGTTAGGTTAGGTTAGATTGGGTTAGGTTAGGTTACGTTAGGTTAGGTTAGGTTGGGTTACATTAGGTTAGGTTAAGTTAGGTTAGGTTGGGTTAGGTTAGGTTAGGTTAGACTGGGTTAGGTTAGGTTAGGTTAGGTTGGGTTAGGTTAAGTTAGGTTAGGTTAAGTTAGGTTAGGTTAGGTTAGGTTAGACTGGGTTAGGTTAGGTTAAGCTAGATTAGGTTAGGTTAGATTGGGTTAGGTTAGGTTAGGTTAGGGGTCTCTCTCTCTCTCTCTCTCTCTCTCTCTCTCTCTCTCTCTCTCTCTCTCTCTCTCTCTCTCTCTCAATACATACTCAATCTCTCTCTCTCTCTCTCTCTACCTCACAAACACACAAACTCTGTCTCTCTCTCTTTTTTTATGTTTCTGTCTATATATTCCTCTCTCTCTCTCTCTCTCTCTCTCTCTCTCTCTCTCTCACCTTCAGCAGAAAGAGAGGCGTTCTCCTGCAGCAGGGTGTTGACAATACTAGTGTGGCCGGCAAAGGTGGCCAGCCCCAGTGGAGTGTGGCCCAACCGATCACAAGCATCCACCTGTAGAAGAGGCGGTGGTGGTGGTAGTAGTGGTGGTGGTGGTGGTGGTGGTTGAAACAGTGAACATGGCTGAACAAACTGTCTCTCTCGTGGATGTCAACAAAACTAAGTTAATTTGTGTTTTTTTTCAGTTGAATGATGAAATGTAATTGTTTATGAAGGGCAGGTAAGTTTTGTTTACTGTGCTGGTCAGGGGGGCTAGGTGGGGGGCAGTCAAGGGTGCCAACATAACACAAGGGTCTCACTAAAAGCCTTTCTTCCTTCTAGTTGAAATGGCAAGGGTTTTCAAGGGTGTTTTTAAGGTACTAGTGACAGATTAACAAGATTTCTACATTCCAAAGGCTCTAGTTGAAGTGACAAGGGTTTTCAAGGGTGTTTTTAAGGTTCTAGTGGCAGATTAACAAGATTTCTACATTCAAAAGGCTCTAGTTGAAGTGGCAAGGGTTTTCAAGGGTGTTTTTAAGGTTCTAGTGGCAGATTAACAAGATTTCTACATTCCAAAGGCTCTAGTTGAAGTGGCAAGGGTTTTCAAGAGTGTTTTTATGGTTCTAGTGGCAGATTAACAAGATTTCTACATTCCAAAGGCTCTAGTTGAAATGGTGAGGGTTTTCAAGGGTATTTTTAAGGTTCTAGTGACAGATTAACAAAGATTTCTACATTCCAAAGGCTCTAGTTGAAGTGGCAAGGGTTTTCAAGGGTATTTTTAAGGTTCTAGTGACAGATTAACAAAGATTTCTACATTCCAAAGGCTCTAGTTGAAGTGGCAAGGGTTTTCAAGGGTGTTTTTAAGGTTCTAGTGGCAGATTAACAAGATTTCTACATTCCAAAGACTGTGTAGTTGAAGTGACAAGGGCTTTCAAGAGTATTTTTAAGGTTCTAGTGGCAGATTAACAATATTTCTACATTCCAAAGGCTCTACTTGAAGTGACGAGGGTTTTCAAGAGTATTTTTACAGTTCTAGCGACAGATTAACAACACTTCTGCATTATCAACCCCCCCTCTCTCTCTCTCTCCCCACACACTCACAGACAAGCCCCGAACAAGGAGGTCAACCACCAGGTCATCGTAACCCTTCGATGCCGCCCAGTGGAGGAGAGTTGATCCCACGTGGAACTTCAAAATAGGCTCCACCCGTTCCAGTCCTCTCTCGGTGCCTGTGTGGAGGGTTGGATTGCATTAAAAAGGGTCCAAAGGGGGTTTTAAGGGTTCTAATCCTATTCAAGGGGAGTTTTAGGGGTTCTGATCCTATTTAGGAGAGTTTAAGGGGTTCTGAATCTGTTTTTCAGTCTGTAAAGGGAGTTAGAAGCGTTATTATTACTTCCTGTGCCTAAAAAGGGGATTACTCATGCTAAAAATGGTGTTTAATCCTATACTTGCGCTTATAGATGAGATAGGAGGTAATAGAGAGGTTTCGGCTGTGTTTAATCCCATTCCTACATCTATAGATGACATGAAGGGGGTGAATTTGTGATATATAGGGTAATAATGAGGTTTTAATGGTGTTTAATCCTATTACTGTGCTTATAGATGAGATAGAGGATAATAAAGAAGTTTCGGCTGTGTTTAATCCCATTCCTACGTCTATAGATGACATAAACCTAACCTAACCTAACCTGACATATTCTCACCTCTCACGAACTTGTACCATTCATGGCCACCTTCCATACCTTTCTCCCTTAAAAATTGAATCACTCTCCTTTCACTCTTCACTTTAGCATTCATTATCATTCGTCTTGTCAACCGCTGCTGCTTCACATACGCTGCCCATGCATTCTAATACTCATTCTCTGCCTCATCGCTTTCATGCCTCTTTTTCCTCAGCCATCTACACTGTCTACTCATTCTCTTTCGCTCCTTCCTAGCTGCTCTGATTTCATCATTCCACCATGGTTTACATACATTCTTTCTTCTACCTACTCTCACAAACCCTATCTGGTTCTCAGCAGCACCCCTCACGTCCTCAACCAGTTTCTCATTCAGATGCTCCACGTCATGCACACTTTCGTCGTCCCAGCTTCTCTCACTCAGATCAACCTGAAAGTTCTCCCACCCTACATCTCTCAGTCTCCACTTCTTTTTCTTACTTGCCACTTTCACTTCATTCCCACCCTGCATCAAGCACTCCACAACTAGCATGTTGTGATCGGACACAATATCAACCAAACCATCCTCATCTATCCACATGTGCGACACAATTTCACGCATTCTTCCATTCACCAACATGTAGTCAATTGCCGATTCCTGTTCTCTTGCACTCCAAGTCACACGCCCCTCAGCCAAAGTAACATTCAGATTTTCCAGCCCCAGTTCATCAAGGAACTCTCCAAGCATTTCACCATTCCTGTTCACCTGTTCCCCCAGTATTCCCACATGTGCATTCATGTCACCCATAACTAGCACTCTCTCCTCTCCATGCTCTCTCACAACTTTCTTAAGTATGTCATACTTCCTCCTATTTTCCCTCTCTGCTCTTTCACCCATGACAGTCATGTACGCTACCACCAGTACCACCTTCTCTGGTCTGCCACGACCATCCATGCATTCCACTCTTACTGCAAGCACATCCTCACTACTTGTACACTCCCCCACATCAATCTCCTCTACTTTCAGTCCTCTTTCTTTCTTGTAGAGTAGGGCTACGCCTCCTCCCAGTGTTTCCTGTGCCTTACGCCCCTTTCCAATCATAACGTACTCGCATCCCTCCATTCGTACATCATCTCTCAGGTGAGTCTCAGTGAGCCCGACTGAGTCAAACCTCCACTCCCTGAGCTCCTTGCATACATCCTCAAACTTGCCCACACCCCATCCTCTCACATTCATACAGCCAATCTTCACACATTTACTTGCCTGGTTAGTCTCTTTTCTTCCATGTTTGCTGACATCAGTGGGTCCTCCTCATCATGCGTCGTCCACACAACACACCTGCCTCGCCCTCATCCACTCGGCCAGTCGACGTCCTAGCCTCTCATTCACGTTGTGGTTGAGGTGGACCCCGTCTCTCCCGAAGAATTTGTCCTGGTCGAGGATCCCATCCATGTCCAGGAAGCTCACGTTGCCCTTCTTCTCTGTCATCCATTCCATCTTGACCTTCATGAGTTCCATGCATATCTTGCGGTTCGTTTCTCTTCTGACCCTCTCATGCTGCACTCCTTCCCGTGGGCGCTGCAGGACCCCCACCACAGCCACACACATCTTCTCTTCTGCTGCCCTCACTGCTTCTATCACTTCCTTTACTGTGTCTTCAGCACTTGCCTCTACTAAGTTGTTGCCTCCTCCTTGGACAACTAGCAGGCTTCTCTCTTCCATTTCTTGCACTTCTTCCTTGACTTTCCTCTTGACGTCTTGGATCTTAGCACCTCCCATGCTGGTGCACTCAATTTCCCTTCTCACAAAGTCGGGAGTCTTCCTTACCATGCTGTCTCCAATGACACGTACTGGGGCTTTCTTGATTACCATTCTCTTCTTCCTTGGGCGTCTGTCTGTTCTGGCCACTTCCACCACTTCTTGCTGGTCTTTTCTCTCTTCAGTCTTCGTCGTCTGTGCTTCTGCCTCTTTCATCAGGTTTTCTGTCTGGGTGCTCTGCTCCACTCTCTCTTCTTTTTCCTCATCCTGGTTCCTCCATTCATTGAGGCAACCTCCATTCATTGCTGCTGCTGTTCTTGTGATCTTGATCTTGATCTTGCTAGTATATGTGGCTCAGGATCACTCCTAAGCCAGGCCTTTGGATCTGCAACTCCTGTAGAAGGGGAAAAACAAAGAGAAAGGAACAGCATCCTCTACACTAATTGTTCCTACATCTGGCATGCCATATTCTCTCTAGAAACACTTTCACTGCCTCAATCATTCTTTCATTGGCCTCTCTACACAGTCCCAGCAACAACACCATCCACTCCTTTCCTGTCTTTTCCACTCTTTCATTCCTATCATGCCATAACTCCATTCTTATCGCCCACACAACTTGTAATCCACTCCTGTCCGTCATTTTCATGCTCCTGTTCCTCCATTTGCTTCCACTTTCATTCCACAGGTACACTTTCCTTGCTATTCTTGCATCATCCATTCTCTCAAGCCTAATTTTGTACCTAAGTGTGGCTTTTGTGAGTCTTTCCTTAAAGGTGCTCCATCCCATATCACCTCTCAGCCTTCAACTGCTGTATACCTTGCAGCACTCAGTGCCATCCTTACTACTCTATTCTGGCCCACTTCTAACTTATCAATTTAACTTTCATTCTATGCAATCACATTCATACCATACATTATATTTGGCACACCCACATTCTTCCACACTTCTCTCAACACATCATACTTACTTGCTCTCATCCTTACCGCGCTTCCCAGTCGACCTACCCACTGGTTTACCATACTTATCTTTTCATTCTTTGCCTTTCTACACCCACTAGGACTCGTCCACATCCCTAAGTACTTGTATTCTTGCACCTGTTTCAACTCATTCTCTCCAAGTCTCCATACCACATTACTTTCATCCTCTGACTTAATCACAATCGTTACCTTGCTTTTCTCACTGCTAAACCTTACTCCACCAAAGACTTTTCCATACCCATCCACAACATCCAACAAGCTTTGAAGCTCATCTGCCAATTCACTCATAACAACTGCATCATCTGCATAAAGAAGCACACATATTTTATCATTCCCCACACTTACCCCTTACATTCATTGTTCTCATTCTAGCTGCTAACTCCTCTGTATACAGGCTAAAAAGGGTTGGTGACATTATACAGCCTTTCCTAACTCCTCTCTCACTCTTCATCCAGTCTGTTTCTATGTCTCCTAGTCTTTATCCAGCTCTTGTGTCCACATACATACTTTGCACTGTGTTAACCATCTTTGCATTCAATCCAATCTTTTCTAAGACTCTACCTAGCATTTCTCTGTTCACTCTATCATAAGCTTTATCAATATCCAGAAAACCTAGGTACAATTTACCCCCATCCTTCTTTTTCTTCACAATCATTTCATTCACCACAAACATATTGTCCTCAGCTCTCCTATCCACATGAAATCCATTCTGTTCTTCACCCAGCACTCCAGCTCTTTCAATCCATTTACACAGTCTCTCATTCAACACTGCACTGAAAACTTTACCTATTGTGATGGCCGTCATGTTCTTGATCTTGCTCTTGCTGCTAGCATCCTAATCTAACAAAACCTAACCTAACTCAACTAAGCCTAATCTAACTAAACCAACCCTAACTAAAATAAGTCTAACTTAACTAAATATGAAATAGAACCAAAAGCAAGCCAATAGATTTTCAAAAATTGCTGACAGCATTATTATTAATTTGCTACAATATATATGGGTTCAAAATACTCAGTATGAGGAGCTCTAGCCAATAGGACAAGTCACAAAAGTAGAAGTAAGTTTGTAGTGATTCTGAAATAAAACCACAATTTCAGTGAAATTTACTTTGCTGTAGACTGATAGAGTCTGCCATAAAGCTTTAGTTTCCAAGCTACTCTCTTAGAGGTTTTACCTTTCTCTACCTTTCTAGCCATTCTACTGATGCTGTGGTATACATATATTATTCTTCTTAGTCTACCACCAGTGGTGTTCCTCAGGGTTCTGTCCTGTCACTGACTTTTTATTACTCATCAATGATCTAAACCAAACTCTTTTTCCTGTCCACTCCTATAATGATGGCACCACTCTTCACAAAGCTTTTCTCTGTCTTTTCCTAAATGACCAACCCTTCAGAAACTGAATATTTCATGATAGGAAGCCACAGAATATCTGACTTTAGATCTTTCTAACATTTCTGACTGAGTCAGAGTAAATTTAGTGGTGTTCTTGCATCTATTTACTTGATTCAGTTTCTAGATAACTATTCCCTTTTCTTCAGTGACACTCAACTGTCCCCCACTCCTACATAAATTGAATATCTTCAGTCTGTCCTGCATGTGGAAACATCACATCTCATCTCTTGCTTAAACAATTTTCATGAAGAAAGACATTCTGAGCTGTGTCTGCAAGCTACTAACTGTTTACAGGGGACTTATCCACCTGTATATATGGAGTACAGTTCATATATATATATATATATATATATATATATATATATATATATATATATATATATATATATATATATATATATATATATATATATATATATATATATATATATATATATATATATATATATACAGACACACACACACACACACACACACACACACACACACACACACATATACAGTAGAACCTCAATAACTGAACGTCTTCCTTTCCAAACAACTCGGTTTTCAAACAAAAAATTTAACTTATAATTGCTTCAGTTGCCATACCATAATTCAGTTTTGGAACAAAGTTACTTGATTTCAAATACTACAAGACATAGCAAAAGCTGCCATTTATTACTAATTTATAGTTTCAATGAATGTTACCTTTGTTTTTATATATTTGGAGGAGAGACACAGAGGGTAAGACAGTAATTCTATCTTTGAAATAAGTTAAATGTGATCCTGTTGAAGAACCAGGGTTACCATATCGTGGAATTTCACCTGCTAGTGTGGAAATACTGTAACATTTGGCAGCTGAGTGTGGAATAAATTTCCACATCCACACCTTCCAAGAAACTGTATGAATATGAAAATAAATATGTACTAAAATTATGCAAAACTCATGTTAATATATATATATATATATATATATATATATATATATATATATATATATATATATATATATATATATATATATATATATATATATATATATATATATATATATATATATATATATACATACACACACACACACACACACACATACACACACACATGAGGTGTTCAGAGCCAGAATGATATAAATTACCTCATGGCTGAAATTATTATTTTTATTACATTGTCTTCCTACTGTGACAGGAGAGAGCATGAACATCAGAATGGACCCACAGTAGGGTCAAAAATACATCCAAGTCCAATTATCAACAGAACCTTCTTGTGTGCTTGAGGGACAGCTATCAGTTGCTGGGGCCAGAGAGAAGTACTGTATTTGCCAGTGCATTAGATGCACTTTTCTTGAAAAGAGCATCTTATAATTACCATGCATCTAATGCAGTCTTAATACAGATGAATAGGCCTGTAAGCCTATGCCTGTAGTTATGAAGTTGAAACAGTAGTACACTATGCATAAATATTGTTGTTAATAATAAAACTCTCTCTCTCTCTCTCTCTCTCTCTCTCTCTCTCTCTCTCTCTCTCTCTCTCATCCCTAATCTCTGAAAGATAAGGGGAAATGGAGATGACAGAGAGGGAGGTTTGTTCAAAAAGGGAGACATTCAGTAACTGAGGTTCCAATATATATATATATATATATATATATATATATATATATATATATATATATATATATATATATATATATATATATATATATATATATATATATATATATATATATAGGGGTGAACAAAAGGGTTGGTCAACTAGGTGAACTAACGCCGTGTCTATTCCTGGTAAGGGAATAGTCTGCTCCACATCTCCGGTATGCTCTGTATGGGCAGTAACCCCTAACACACCAGACACAACAGACTAGGGATTGAACTTTACAATAGAGCCCACAGCCTCCAAACCAGGTGACATCTCTGCCTAAGTGCTACCTTCAAGGTGCTCCACGGGATGAGACAAACCAACAAACTATTCAAACCCAACTCTCCACCATGCCCTCAGTAAAACCCCTAACCAGATCATGTGCTTTCTACGGTGGCTTTGCCCTGTTGCAGTCAGTCCCAGCACTATGATTCAAGGACAAACCCAACTCTGGCTCACCCAAACCCTTGCCAGCAGCAGTACAGGCCTCTGGGCCCCCTGCCTCAACTGGAACATCAACACTTAATTCTGCATTTCTCTTGTGGTGGTCCTGCCTTATTGCAGTTGACCCCAAGAGTTACAGAGAATGTGGGCCCCCAGACCCAGGTCACCTACCTCATCTTAACAGGAGTAACAATCTTATCCAAATCTGAATTCTCAGCCACAGCCTACTCCAGGACTTGGTCCACGGATGGAGGATTCACCCAGACTCTTTCACCTGCCAAGTCATTCCCTAAAAGGAAATCAACACCAAACACTGGCAGGTCTTCCACTAATGCCACCTGCTCCTCTGCAGTTACTAGCAGGAACTAAATTTTCATCTCTGCCATAGCAAAGCTTTCTACAGCACCAATCCCATGGCACAACATAGCCTTATTGGGGTTCACATGCATCCCAGTAACATTCCTACTCTGAGACTGCTGGGCAACCATATCACACAACACAGTAATGGGGTACTTAACCCCAGCAATCTCAACTGTGCCTTGACCCAAAAATGGGCAACACCAACCCAAACCAGACCTCACAGGGAACGGTGAAGTATCAACAATAGATGAGAGGGCATGAATTTCTGCCTTTCTTCCCTCACAACCAAACACAGACTGAATCTCATTATTTTCAACACCTTGATCATGTGATACAATCAGTGCCATTAGCTTCTGGAGGGACTTAGGAGCTGTGGTACTTAAACTTGCCCTATATTTTCACAGAAATGACTTAGGCTGCATACTACAGTGTTTCCCCACTATTCATGAGGATTATGTTCCAAAGTGTACTGTGAATAGCAAAAATCTGCAAATATGGGAAAGTATCCCTATAATGCTCAGATATACTTATGTTTATTGTCTAAACCATAAAATCTGTCTCACACTTATTAAGCTTATTCAAAGTTCATTTTAACATAACAAAAAAACAATTGTTAAACATATGGTACATAATATTTTGATAAAAAAAATACAGTACACTGTAAAATGAAAGGGAACTAAACTAATAGGTACAGTAACCCTCAATATAACAAACCTCTATCTACCTAATTTCTGGTATAATAACTCCCTTTAACTTTATTGTCTGTGGAATGGGTCGAAAACAGGCCGCCCTAGCTGATTTTTCCCAAATAAAACGAAACTCTAAACAAGAGAGAGTTTTAAGAAATTCTGTCGACAAAAATCTGATAAGGAATAATCATATAAAAAAATTGCAAAAAAAAATAGTCTCTTTTGATCACTTGCAAAACAGTATGACAACAGACAAAAATCGATGATCAATGAGTTCACTGCTGACAGCCACCTCCTTGCTAGCCACACAATAAATTTCCACATGCATATTTGTGTTTGTGTACATGTGTGTGTGTGTATTTACCTAGTTTACCTAGTTGTGGTTTATGGGAGGGGAGTAATCTCATAGTATCCCGTCTCTATATCTATCCAGTTTGGTTTTGGTTTTTCTCACCCCCCCAGCTGCTAACTCTGTACAAGGGCCTCATCCGTCCATGTATGGAGTATGCTTCACATGTCTGGAGGGGTTCCACTCATACTGCTCTTCTAGACAGGGTGGAATCAAAAGCTTTTCGTCTCATCAACTCCTCTCCTCTAACTGACTGTCTTCAGCCTCTCTCTCACCACCGCAATGTTGCATATCTAGCTGTCTTCTACCGCTATTTTCATGCTAACTGCTCTTCTGATCTTGCTAACTGCATGCCTCCCCTCCTTTCGCGGCCTCGCTGCACAAGACTTTCTTCTTTCTCTCACCCCTATTCTGTCCACCTCTCTAACGCAAGAGTTAACCAGTATTCTCAATCATTCATCACTTTCTCTGGTAAACTCTGGAACTCCTTGCCTGCTTCTGTATTTCCACCTTCCTATGACTTGAATTCCTTCAAGAGGGAGGTTTCAAGACACTTATCCACCAATTTTTGACCACTGCTTTGACCCTTTTATGGGACTGACATTTCAGTGGGCATTTTTTTTATTAGATTTTTGTTGCCCTTGGCCAATGTCCTTCCTACATAAAAAAAAAAAAAAAAATAAATAATAATATATAATCCTGGCATGTATATTTTCCAGGCATTGCAGATCACCTCAGTAGAAAACTTTGTTTAAAACAAACACAGCCATTTTGTTAGCCAAAGATAGGAGCAGTCACAAAAGATAACTTTCCCTTATGTCAATGTATCAAACACTGAATCAGTTATTCTATGTTTTGAAAAACATATGAGGCTAACTTAAGTTGCCATGTAGTTATTTTCTACTGGCAGATTTTTTCAGATCAAGGAGTGAGTTGCCAGTTTGTGCAATGTGATGCTCTTGTTGACAGGAGTTCTAATTGTGAAAGTCGCTTATTGTACATACAATAACCTTTCAATTGCACAAAATCTTTTACATATAATAGTCCTTTAACAGTACATGGCATTTACATATAATAATATTTCAACCAAACAAAACATTTGCAAAGTATTTACAAAGAATTATCCTTAAGCACCACATTTCTATAAACAATCATATAATAGTACTCAACAATGAAGTTTACTGGGTGACGAGACTGGCAAACTACAAGAGCATGAAATGTATCCCCAGCCTGGACATGGTACATCATATGGCAGTAAAGTTTGTTCACATCAACTTTGTACCTGCTTCTATGTTTATCTATTTATTTTTTGTTTTATTATGAACAAGAAAAAGACATTATCTCCTGATACTCTTACAAACTGCACAAGCAATGGCATTTGGTGACCAAACTGTGAAGGTGTGGGTGAAATTTTTATGACGATGTAGGAGAGGAAAGTAAAAGAATCATATTAGACCACAGTCTCTGCCCTTTAGGCATCATGTTTAGCAATATATTTCCAACTCTATACAACAAATGCCATACATTTGTCTGCTAAAGAATGCATATAATTTTTGATTAGTGGCCAGCACATTATTAAAGACACTTCCTTAAATGTCTGTTTGCACTTCAATTCTGTTGTAGGCATTACCTGAGCCTCTTGTTATTCAAAGTATACTTCATAGTGGCAAAACTGAGATGGCCCATATTTTTTGCCTTAAAATAATGTTACACCAGGGGTATGGATGTGGGCGGCAGCACTGTTGGAGGTGGCAGCACTGGGAGAGGCGGGAAGGCAGAGAGAGCAGAGACGTGTTGCCTGAGAGGAAGCCAGCGTGTGCCTGCCTGCTTTGGAAGTGTTTCCTTGCCTGTTGAGTGCCTGTCGTGCCCTGGGAGACCTATGGTGCCCCTGTGAACTTGTAAAGCAGTGTACTTGCGGAGGATTTGTCAATAAATCTAGGAAATAGTGCCTGTGTTTTCCCTTGTGCCCTGGCCTCGTGTGTATGTGCATTGTCCCGGCGTTCAGAGTGTGACTTATTTGAGGCCCCGCTGCTCTAGTTTCTCGACCCGTGCCTGTGTGGATAACACGCCCTCCCGGAGTGAGGGGTGGGCGCAACAAGTCGTGTCATAGAGTGGGATCCAGGGAACAGTGAGCAGTGAGACTGTGAGTCATCATGGAGTCACAAGATGACCACCATGACAGGGCCGAGGGCGGCTTGAGTGAGGTCAAACCAGGCCAGATGGACTTGATTGCTGCCATGCTGGCTGGTATGAGGCAGGAAATGGCAGTGGACCGTGAGCCACAGACTCAGAGGGCACGTGAGCAGGTTGAAAGGACCGATCAGCTGGCACGTGAGCAGGCTCAACGGGCGGATGACCAGGTCTACCATCTTGAGGATGTGCTACAGAGCAGCCTTGTGCCCTTGAAGGCGGAAACACAGCAGTACACCAACCAGGCTTGCCACAGTGTCAGGAATAAACTGCTGGACAAGGTGCAGACTCTGGAAGGTGAGGTCCAGGGCCTGAGGGAGGAGATGAGGACGGAGAAGCAGCGGCGCGAGCTGGCAACAGCACGCGCGGAGGAACAGGCAGCCCCATGTGTTCTGTTGGGAACCGCTGGGGTGGCGGACCTGCTGGGGCCTGTCTGGGGCCCTTGGCAAGAACCCTCAGCTCGGGGGCCTTGCAGTGTCATGTCAGAGCTGGTGGCTGCTTCAGGGGACTGGGGAGCCATCGGAACTCCTCCCTTGAGCCCAGCTGGTGGCAGGCTGGGGCTTAGTCAACCCCCCCCCCTTCTGCCACCATCACCCCCTCTGTCTCCCTTCCCCAGGTGCAGCACACCATCAATGAGCTTGCAGCGCAGGGGGTGACTGAGCAGTTGGACAGTCCGTGGTCATCAGCGGTAGTCCTGGTTAAGAAGGACGGCATGCAGTGCTTCTGTGTGGACTACGGGGCACTGAATGACGTGACTGCCAAGGACTCTTACCCCCTGCCGAGGATTGATGACATGCTCGACGCGCTGGTGGGGGCCAGGTGGTTCTCCACACTCGACCTGAAGCTGGGTTACCACCAGGTGGAGATGGCAGAGGAGGACAAGCCCAAGACTGCTTTCTCCTTCAGTCAGGGCTTGTGGCAGTTCAATGTCATGCCCTTTGGTCTCTGCAACGCCCCTAGTTGTTTTGAGCGTCTGATGGAGAGGGTGTTTGGAGCGGCTGGAGGAGGTTCTGCACTGGCTGAGGAAAGCCAACCTCAAGCTCAGCCCCAAAAAGTGCTCTCTCTTTCAGTATGAGGTGCCATTCCTGGGCCATGTCGTTGGTCGGGACAGTGTGTGCACCAATCCGGAGAAGGTAGCAGTGGTGGAGAAGTGGCCCATCCCCACCAATGTGGCGGAAGTCAGGAGCTTCTTGGGCCTGTGCACGTACTACCATTGTTTCATGCAGGACTTTGCCAGTGAGGGCTCTCACCGAAGCTCCAGAGCCCCTGGGAGGGGCCATACATGGTGGAAACAGTCCTCTCTGATGTCACGTATCAGATTCGCTGGGGATGGAAGTGACCGTCTGTTGTCCACGTGGACTGGCTGTGGCGTTACCATGGTTCGGGCCGCTACTCCTGGGGCCATGGCGGGGAAGATGAGGATGTAAGCCCCAGCAGCAGCGACGAGGAGGTGGCAGGGGCTGCCCGAGATGGAAATGAGCGTGGAGCAGGCAGCACAGCAAATGACAGTGGTGACATTGATCCTGAACTTAGGGCTAGAGACGCCCCCCCCTGAGTGGCGCTGCTGACTCGCCACAGCCCAAGCCTCCACCACCACAGCGACCTCGGCGGCAGAGGCGTAGAACAGGGTAGATGAGAGACTTTTGTGATGTTCCTGAGCATTAATTTTCTTTGTGTATTTCATTTATTTATTTCCACTTATTTTCTTGTGTGTATGTGTGTGTGTCATGGCAGCCGGGTCATCTGAATTGTAGGGGGGGGATAATGTTACACCAGGGGTATGGGTGCGGGCAGCAGCACTGGGAGAGGTGGGAAGGCAGAGAGAGTGGAGACGTGTGGCCCGAGAGGAAGCCAGTGTGTGCCTGCCTGCTTTGGAAGTGTTCCCCTGCCTGTTGAGTGCCCTGTTGAATGCCTGTCATACCCTGGGAGACTTGTGGTGCCCCTGTGAACTTGTAAAGCAGTGTACTTGCGGAGGATTTGTCAATAAACCTAGGAAATAGTGCCCACGTTTTTCCTTGTGCCCCAGCCTTGTGTGTGTGTGTGTGTGTGTGTGTGTGTGTGTGTGTGTGTGTGTGTGTGTGTGTGTGTGTGTGTGTGTGTGTGTGTGTGTGTGTGTGTCTTGTCCCAGCGTTCAGAGTGTGACTTATTTGAGGCCCCACTGCTCTAGTTTCTTGACCCATGCCTGTGTGGATAACATGCCCTCCCGGAGTGAGGGGTGGGTGCAACAATAAACATATATGAAAATAAGAAAGATCAGTGAATGAACAAAGAGTAGCACGATGTCCCTGATAATCTTTTTCCACGGGAACAAAAAAAAATCTATGTGTGGTAAGCATTCCAATCACAGCAACATGCAACACTAAATACTTAAAACAATAAATTTCTTCAAGTTTACCATTCAGAGATATATTCTGAAGGAAGAGTTCAAGGACAGTATAGATGAAGGGGAAGATAAAGACTGTTAAATATGCATGGATATGTGATTATATTCCAGTGTATGGGAAAACAAGGGAAGAAGTTCAGTGACAATTATTAGGAGAGTGCTTAATAGGTTCTGAGACACTCATCCTTGTGCATGTGAATATGGAAGCTGGATGTGAAGAGACTGATGATTGATAAGATGTGTTTGGAGGAAATGAAAATGGTATTAGTAATAATGGTGGACATGTTAAAAATTAACAAGAACAGTAAAAAATTTAAGTATTTCTTCTTTCTTTTTCATTTTATGGGTTCTATCACATATAATTATGAAGTTACAGATATTTAAAAATATGCATTAAGTTTAAACTGACACCATTTTTTTTTTTTCAATATGAAATAATAAAAAAATACCATTGGGCATGGAAAGACATAAAAATTATTGTGGAAAGTCCATAAAGAAAATGTAACAACAAAGATATATAAATGGGTATACAGTAAAATCCCTCTTATCCGGCATCAACGGGACTGCCGACATGCCGGATACTTGAATATTGCCAGATACTTGAATCGAAGTGAAATTATGTCCACAATCACCACCCTACACTCACGCTTCTTACCATAACAAAGATCAGCTGATCTGATCAGCTGCTTAAGTGTAAGCACAACACGCTTCCTCTTTTCTACAACCTTAGGCATGATGATGGCGTCAGGCGATAAACAGTGCACACGCGGGACTGAGTCACTGAGTAAACACAGTGCAGTGGGCCGTGGGTGGCGCGAAGCAGTGCACTCTGGTGGCGAGGGGAATTTTAATCGATTTTATGAGTACACATTGATTTTTTATTGATTTTAAGGCTCAGGGAAAAATGTGCCGGATGCTTGAAGCTGCCGGATACTCGAATGCCGGATGAGAGGGATTTTACTGTATTCATCATTCTACTGTCTGCCATCCTTGGACACTTGGTCTATTATATCCAATGCTTAATAAAAAGCAAAATGCTTATCTGTGTTTTTTTTCAGTATTAAAAAAAATGAAGAATGAAGTCTTTCCTGTGGTTATGCATTGTACCTTTAATTCCTGAGTGTGAAATTGAAGGGAGAAGTAACCAGTAAGGGATATTCATAAACAAAACATGCTATCCCAGTTGTTACTACATACAGTACAAAGTAAAAAAAAAAAAAATAAATAAATAAATAAATAAAATAAATAGATAAATAAATAAAAAACAAATGAATAAAATAAATAAGTAAATAAATAAATAGTTAAATAAATAAATAAATAAAAATAAACAAATAAATAAATAAATAAACAAACAAACAAATAAATAAATAAATAAATAACTAGTTACTATAATTGTAGTAACCATGCAAAAAGCATTTACCTTGAAGGGTTGATTCACCACCTAGGGATTAAAAATATTTTACTTTAGCATTAGTCACTGAATCTTCATTTATGATGGAGAACACTATCTCATTAAAGGTAACTTCTTCAGCACAGAAAAAAAAATGGTTTTTCTTTTTTATGTGAATACTCATCATAGGAAAAGGAAAACTAAAGTCTATATTCATACTACTATAGTGATCAAGAGTAACAAACCCTCAATTCTGGTTTCTGCTGAGAGACGAGTGTAGTTGAGGAGAGCAGCATTTTCTAGGCACTTCTTAATCATGCCTCTCACTTCTTCAGGTGGAACTGGAGTAACTATATCCTTCATCAACACCTGCATACAAGAAATCAGCGTAATACATTTGTGTGAAATAACAGCCCATTTTGAAAGACATGTTCATCATTTCTTCTAGCTATTCCTAACAAAGTACTCACCCGTTCAAGTAAAGATAATGTGGCTTTAAGGGCACCTTCTGGTCGACCAAATGGGAAACAATACCTGTCAAAATAAAACATTTTGTTGAAACTGGAAAAGCTAGAAGTAGTTATTCATTGGTATTTACTCTCGTTGGTTGTTTAGAGAATTATTGGTTGCTAATATTTTGGTCATATGAAAACAATATTAATTTTTAAATTCTTCACTCCTCCAACCAAATAAATAACTAATGAAAAAAAAAAAAAAAAATGAATCTATGAAACTTGCTTTTGTGTCTTAATTTCTTCCTAATAATTATTATCATGGAACATGTACTTCAATTACTATTAGAATTTTCAATCTTAATATAAAATATTTACAAAGAAAATGCTTGTTTGACTTTGAGAATATAGTTATAAATATCGTTCATGATGCCACAATATGTCTTATATGTAACTATTATTCCACTGTAATATCCACATATATTTTTATATTTTAGATACAGGACATGGTGAAAAATGTGGAAACGAAGAGGGAATGAGAACTCTGCAAGAATGGAAAATGATAAGATTATTAGATCATTTTGATGAAAAGGACATTAAGTACTGAAGTAAAATATGTATTTTAGGAATGCAATAGTATAATAGTCCTGGTAGTAACATATGCAAGAGGAAGCTGGACATAAAGCAAAAAGTCAAAGATACAGAACAGAAGCAGTGCAGTGATTATTCACAAGAAAATCTGAATATTGTTTTCATCACAATTTAGCTTTTAAGGGACTAGACAATAAGTCCAATATATTGAGTAATTACTGAACTGAAAGACATACAATTCTTAATTTACTGAGAAAGCAGGTGCAAGAAGAGTGGATATGTAATGGAAATAAATCAAAGAAAATTAAAACAGAAAAGGCAAAACACAACATGAAGTAATCATACAACTAGCAGAGTTACACATAACACCAGTAAAATGCCTCAGAAGGCAATTGATGAGCGAAGATGTCACTAATGTATCAGTGGAAGAGGTTTTTCAACAAGTGAGAGAGAGAGAGAGAGAGAGAGAGAGAGAGAGAGAGAGAGAGAGAGAGAGAGAGAGAGAGAGAGAGAGAGAGAGAGAGAGAGAGAGAGAGAGAGAGAGAGAGAGAGAGAGAGAGAGTGTGTGTGTGTGTGTGTGTGTGTGTGTGTGTGTGTGTGTGTGTGTGTGTGTGTGTGTGTGTGTGTGTGTGTGTGTGTGTGTGTGTGTGTGTGTGTGTGTGTGTGTGTGTGTGTGTGTGTGGTGAATTCAGGCACCCCACACATTGTACATTTGCCAAAACTTTGCAAAAGCCTAATGGTTGTGCTATATACCATTGGATAGAAAATTTCATTCTGCATTCAGTGCTCTCTGACAGTCACATTACAAAAAGTTTTATACTGTATTTTGCACATGCACAGTATTGTTGTAAGTTTAACATGCTTTTTTGCCATAACTTGCATAACTCTTATTAACAACAAAATTTGAGCTTAATCAATTAATTAGTTGAAAAGCTGGAATTTTTACTTTACACATGCACAATGCTACTTGGAAGTTGGCAAAGAATTTTATCAAAATTATAACAACATGACACCTCTTAAGTTTCACTGAAATTTGTTGAGTAGCTTTTGAGAAATCGTATTTTTGACACCCTTCTACCTTTTGCAATTTACCCAATGACTTCACCCAACAGAAAAGATGAAAGCTATATCATATAAAACTGACAGAGTTGTGCTATCAGAGTTGTGATATCATACAAAATTATCATACAAATGATAATGATGATGCAAACTTGAGTATGTCCTTGACAAATCCAGCTTAAAGATTCTTGGGATTCATTTCAAAACTTAAATGTTAATTTGCACTTACATAAAATTTGTAATTTGGTGTTCAAGTAAGACTCTTAGTCTCTCCTTGATGTGTTGGAAGTGCTCCTTCTCTTCTGCCAGGACGGTCCCCACACCATCAGGTCTGAATGAAGAAGGAGTGTTACGGCAGGACAAAATGAGGGCTTCAGTCTGAGTAATGAAGGGAGGGTGTTTCATGAACTATAACCAACTATATCTTACTTAATCTTAAGTCCCATAATTTACATTACACTGAAAATATTTACTGCTACTAGAAAGGATTTATTGCTGCACTGTAAAATCATAGATATGAATTGAGGGAAATTAAGAAACTATGCTGTCACCTAAGAAGGAACCTCAGCAGCTGCATTATAAAAATATAACTACTCAGACATGAGCCCAATACAGTGTGTAAAAGTTGAATGTCTCACTTTTTTCATACATTCTGAAGCTATATATTTCTGATGCAAATTACTTTTATAAAATAAGTACTTAACTTCATACATTAGATGCTCAAAATAGAAATGCAAAGCATGAGGATGGTTAATGTTGTTTTAAATATTTGGTTATGCAACTAATATATAATGATTCAGAGTATACTTTACATGATGTAAATGGCTTGATATGACAACCTTATTCTAAAGTCATGAATACTGATGGCAGACAAAGATGCATCAAGCATAAATTAACGTAACAAGTGGGCATGGCCGATGCAGTTTGCATAAAACCTGCCATGCAGTAGTGATTATTTTGCAAAAGCATTATTTCTTTTCATATTTCATATGCACCCAAACTATCTCAAATCAAATTAAAGCACATATTCTGGCACAGATCCCGACCACATCAGCAGAATTAGAAGAAAACAGAAAAAAACTATGAAACTTATATTACAAATTTGCAATGAACTTTCATTGCTTATGCTGTGTTAATTTTTATATTGATGTATAATGAGTTACTGAGAATAAGAGACTGCATGGTGGTGGTAGTGGTGGCAGAGCTTCTGTGAACCACCCTAGGGTGTACCATCAGTGCTCAGCAGGCAGGGTGAGTGACCTTGTCTCTGAGGTGTTGACCCACCACACTCTTAATCATTAAAATAACACTGCTGTCTAGTTAGAACCACCCAAATCTCTGTCTATCGAGTTGGGGGTTGGAGACAACAGGAACCAGTTGTGGCCTGGCCTGATTCACTCTCAAAAGAAATCAAGGCATCCTGCAGACATACATACATACATACATAGTGCATACACACATGTATAATGATCATTAGATTGCCAATCAGGCATGGAGAGATGTTCTGCCATTTTTTTTCTTTTCTTTTTTTTCCTCTTTTATGATCATACACTATAAAATGTTCATGCCTGGGTCTGAATAAAATGGGTAAAGCTGCACAGAGATGTGGGCAAACTAAAATCTATTGGCCAAAAAAAAAAAAAAAATAAATAAATAAAAAAAAAAATAAATAAAAAAATAAATAAATAAATAAAAATAAAAATAAAAATAAAATAAAATTCTTCTCTCATGAGTAAATCATGTTCAAGTGTATTATGAAGAACAGTACTTAATACAATTATGAAACACTGAGATAATTGGTGTGAAAACTGCTGTTTCAATATGATACATATCATGATATGATTGTAATGTAGTGTTATATGAATACCCACATGGATGCTTGTTTGTTGTCTATTTTCCTGGTTGCAAGAAGCTTGATAAGAGAGAGGGAACTACATCTACATAGTTCATAATGTAAGTATGAGGGAAGTAAGTATTTAGCGTCTTAAGAAATTTTAGCCAGGAAAATTTCAGCAGAGAAGAATCACACCTATAAACAAGTAAGTTTCTCAGTAAATTCCTAATGCATTAAAAAAAAGTGGCACTGAAAAAAAGAGGTTGCTTGGAAAGATCACAGTTCCATGCAGATTGACAAGGTGCTGACAAACACCCATGGATTCAAAACAGTAATTGTAACTTGGAATGAAGGCATTATCATAAGTAACTAAATCTGAACTAATGGAACTACTAAAAATGCACAGAATAAGAACAATCATGCTACTCACACTAAATAAAGTTCAGCATGATATGCATTATTTGTCCTAACTGAATATATCAACTGCAACGTTTCAAGTTACTGGTGCACAATGCAATAGACTCGTGAATGACATGAATATAAAATTGCAATAAATGCTCATCATGAAGCATAACATTTTCCATCTGTAATAAAAGAAATATTAAAAATACTGGCATACTAATTACTCATATGCTTATAAAAATTTAAAATGTGTTGTGTATATCTAGCAAACTATGTAATTATAAAGATGGTTCTAGATTATATTACCATGAAATCCAATCTTCTACACTACTTTCCTTTTCAACAAACCTTGTTGGAAATGGTACATTAGGGGCTATTGGGCCTTGAGTTTGTTCTTGGCTATGGACAGAAGACAAAATGGTGTCAGATGAAAACTAAACGTACCAATGTATCCTACTAAGATCATTTTATGTACTATGTCGTTATTTCCAAGTAAGCTAATTTTGTTTATTTACTTCCAATAAGGATGTATATTAAGAGTTAGGCAATGGTATTTCCAGATTTTTTTTATCCAACTACTTAGATCTTGCACCCAAGAACAGAGTGAAAATGACTATCAAAATATAATCACTGTAAATTTTCAAAATAACTGTATAATCATTGCCAGTTATGGAGAGTTCCTCACTTTTCTGGTATATGTATCTCAATTTTAGTATGTTTGTTTAGGCTGTCAGACCAAATTCACTGTATATATATATATATATATATATATATATATATATATATATATATATATATATATATATATATATATATATATATATATATATATATATATAAAACTGTTACAATAAGATTATTATAAAATTAATTATAATCTCTCCATACAGTAAGAAGGTGGTTTTGATTTCCAAATCAAATATGTTCCAAGGAACATATGATAATGGTTAATACCAAGTATCAGATCAAATTTTCTTTCATCAACACTGTCCTAGATGATACCAATGGTACAAACTACTGTAGAATAATCTCTCTTACACTCATTTACATCCATAATATTTTTCTTACTTTTCAAGTTTTAAAGAATGCTTCATATTAATATATCTACTTCAAATACCATATTTACTTAATGCCAGAATAGTTATGGCCATGTTCATTGGCTGCTACCTGGTGGCATGTCCTGTTGGCCACATACTGGATACATTTTACTGAACAACATCACATTACAGTCTTACACAACACGGCACACGTCCTGTCTACAGCCAATCAGTGCATATTACAGCAGGGATACATCAAGGATTATTACCAATAATTGTTAACATCAGAGTGGTTGGTGCCACAGTAACTGATCAGTGGCTCAGACTCTTTGGAATTTTTTCATATAGGGAAAAACCTTTGGGTACATCACCAAATACACATTGTTATCTCTAACCATTCATTGACTGGAAATATGTTATCATGAAATATCAATCAGCCATGCTTTAAACATATAATGTAGCATGCATAAAAAAAGAAAAAAGAAAAAAATTCACATTAACTGTAATTAGCTCTTTCAAAAGAAGACTGAAACTGTAAGAGTGTCATAGGAAGGAAATCAACTTGCATACCTAAATTACTGAATGTCTTGAAACCACTGTGATGTAACAAAATCCAATTTGAAACAGGGGAGGCCAAAGGTCAATACAAGTGACTTTCAATATTACAAATGAAAAAATGAAACCCACTTTATGTAAATAGTAAGGAAGGGAAGCTCATTATGTATGGTTTGATTTTCAAATATACTGACACATAGGCTAACAAGGTAATTTCGAATGTCACCAGGTTAGGGAGTAGTGCGGGTCATACAGCAAATGAGTGAAAGTGGCTAGAACTTTCAAACAGCAGATTTGCCACTTTACCTAAACTCTCAAACACACTTGCTTCTCCTTCCCTGATCAAGTTTTACTGACCTCATATTTTGAAAACAGTGGCATATAAATAAAAAAAAAAATAAGCACTGTTTTTCCACAAAATAATTTTCTTAGCATTATCTCTTAACTGAATAAAACTTACCAAAATGTAGAAGCAACTGTATTAAGAAATTCACATAAGATTTATCACACTCAAACCTGCATGATCAGGAAAAGGAGTTGGCAGTGTTGAAGAGAGACTAGGGGAGGTGTGGGTGACAAGTGTGTGTGTAACTAACCCTACTGACACTGTCCCATCCTCGGCGGGGCTGAGAGCGACATGGGGTGGGGGGAGAACAGCTATATTAGCAGTCACAACCCATATTTCCTGGTTTTGGTATAGTTTGTCCCATGAGTACTACCATGTATGTAGCTTACTTAAATTCAACATACATGCAGTTGATCTACTATTTGTAATATAATAAAATTTCAGGCACTCACACAAAAGCACACTTGTACTTTGACTCTTTTCATCTTTCTCCTGGTAGCATCCTTCTTTATTGCTCCATATATTTTTACCTCAATAATCAGGGCAATGAATTTGAGTAAGATTTCATTTCAGTCAACATCAAGGCATAGCATCTTATGCCTAACTATTATAGTGACATTTCCATTGATTATTACTGATCAGAAAATCCTTCATACAATATACTGTTTTACATAAACTAAATATGTAATTTAACTTTTACAACATATACTGTAAACTGATGTGTGAGTAGACACACACACACACACACACACACACACACACACACACACACACACACACACACACCGTGAGATCAGCTACCCACAGGCTGTACATGCTGCGCAGACTCAGGTCGCTGGGGACGCCGACAGATGAGTTAAGGGGGGTGTACCTTACCTTCATCCTCCCCAAACTCATGTACGCCTCCCCAGCGTGGTCCTCCTCCCTCACACACACTCAACAGCTACAGCTAGAGAGTGTGCAGAAAAGGGTGTGCAGGGTCATCCTTGGCCCTGCATACACCACCTATGAAGAAGCCCTGACCACCCTGAATCTGTCCAGAATATCCACCAGGCACTGAGAGGCTCTGGAGAAGTTTGGGAGGGGACTACTGCATCATCCGCGTCTCAGAAACATGCTGCCGCCCGACGCGCCTCGCCCTGTCCGTGCCACCAGACACCACAACAAAATAACACCCCTGAAGGCGCCGCGCACGGACCGGTACAGACTCAGTGCGATTCCCACCATGGTGCGAGCCATCAATCAATAGTATTTCCCTCCTAGATTAGACTTACCTTTAGGATTCATGTTAAGTTTTTCCCCATCCCCTATGTACATTTTCAGTTTGTCAACTGCCTAAATAATAAACCGTTTATTATTATTATTATTATTATTATTATTACACGCACACACACACACACACACACACACACACACACACACACACACACACACACTGTAATTATATATATATATATATATATATATATATATATATATATATATATATATATATATATATATATATATATATATATATATATATATATATATATATATATATATATATATATATATATATATATATATATGAAGGATCTCTGCAAGGATGCATGAAATGTTGATCAACACAAATGGCAATCATGAATAGTTTTTCTTGACACCTCCAGCAGAAAGATGTTACACATTCAAAGCACAGGAGAATAATTATAAGTTAACCTAAATAACTTCAGCACAAAAAAGAGAAACTGAATAAAAAAATAAAAAAAACATGAAGAGGCTATCTTTAATAGTGATAAGAGCAAATATATTGTAACTATAATGAAGAGCAATTATGTCCCCATTCAATCACTGTCATTCCACTACATTCACAAAATTACACTCAGAAAATTTCATTAAAACTACCACATACACTGAATTAGTAAGAAATGGATTTTTATTTTAATTACAGATTTCCTACAACTTACCGTATAAATTAAGGAGAAAAAAAAAGGTCAATAATATATAGGCAATTATGTGAAAATTTTGAGATACTGAGGCCCTTTGAAAAGTTATAACAGAAAAAAAAACCCTCATATTAAATCAATTATAATAAAAAAGTTTTATAAACTTTATCTGCTTTATACAAATCAAGAAGTGACTCCTTAAGACATACCTTAATGCTTGATGACTGCCAAAAAAAAAAAGAAAAAAAAAGAAAGAAAGGAAAAAAAAAACACAAACTCTCTTCAGTTAAAGTGATAAGGAATAACCAGAATGACCCATCTGAAAGCATTCTATGAAAAGCCTTAATAAATACTCCGAATACTGTACACATGTAAAATTGGTAAAAGAACAGGTATGACTGAATATGAATAAAAGCAAATGAGTTATTGAAAGCTCAGAAAATTTAAGTTCCAAAGTGTTTACAGATGGTAAATCACAGATGACAACACTTGCTGGAGATTATGTACACTAGTTTGGCAAACTTGCAAGTTATTATCTAGGTATCTGACAGAAATACCAGCCCTTACTCATCTGTCAGTAAGATAAGGATTGCCTTAAAAATGTAAAGCTATACCCTATACTAAACCAAGATACACTAATTTTGGCCTGGATTATAACTTTACAAATATCGTTTGTCTTCCCAGTTTTCCTTGGTTTTCCTTGTGAGGAATGCTTAAAATAGTTTGAGGCTATCTAACATACATAAAGATCTTCAATTATATTTGAATAATCTACTTAATATTAAATCTTAAGTTTTTAAAAGTTGACATCATGAAAGGGGTACATAACTAAATACAAGCCATGCAGGTAATGTAGCTTCCCATAACACATGTCTATAATGAAGTAGATGTTTGGTATTCATAAAATCTAAATCTTTCCGAGCACTTCCTTTCTAGCAGAAGCCAACTTTATTTAGAGTCAGCCCAGAAACTGAAATAACTCTTGTTAAATAATTTCACTTATAAAGCAGAACTGCTGGTAATACATTCTATGAGACAGAATTGTTAAGCCACTAAGTACTATCAAGAAATTTCTAAAGATATGATAAAGACACTCCTACAGTAATAGATTTCAGTTCCAGGCACTACCTGACACTGGATGAGTTTTAGACTTATTAACAGATGGCAAGATTATGCAGAGGGAAGGCTGAGTACAAAGACAAATACAATAAATAGAACAGGCAAGGGAAACAATTATTTAGTCAACTTACACCACCAAGACAGAAAGAAAGTGTAAGGATTAAGGCATCAAACATGAACAGTTAGAATATATTTTGGTGTGTCATAGAAGCTGTATGCAATTCAGTTCTATTTGTCTCAAAAATTAATATGAAACCTTCCTTATTACAGTTTATATCTTATAACCTAACACATAATTTATATCCAATCTAAGCTAAACCCCTTCAGCTGATTGGTTGAACTAGTATTTCACAAAAGTCTTTAATTGGTTGATTGGTTGGTTGTCAGTCAGTCAGACTGACACAGGCTGCTCTGAGCTGCTCTCAACAACATCATATTCACAAACTTTCAATGTAACTTAGATTCATTGTGAAATATTTGATATTAGTAAAAATAAGAGTAGTTATATAATTTCAAACATGTACATAACAAATTAGACTGAATAAAATAAAGTGAATTTATGTAAAGAGTGCAGATTAAAAATATTTATGCATGTTTCTTGATTATGCAGAAATTCTATGAAATTGATGAATTACTGAGAAATTTAATTATGGTGACAGTTAAGGTGTTATTTTTGTTCTATTCCAAGCTATACATTCATAATTTTCACTTTATAGAACATCTGATAAAAACTTCATGATCAGAAGAAATAATTCTCTTTCTGAAATTCATTTTTACAATGAATCACGTGTTTCATAACAATCAAACGTGCATAGACAGTTCTGTACATTCTTTTACATATATTCACATGGAACTGATTAGTATAAAAAAAAAAAAAAAACAATGTGTTCCTTTGAAGGAAGTAATTATGTTATTTCACACAATTTATAAGATGGAATACTGATATTGAGAGGGAAGAATCACACAAGAAGAAATGGAACTAGGCCAAAGCAAATTTTACTGACCTTATGAAGTTCTTCATATGTCCTTCATATATGTTTAATCAATTTTAAATAATGTTCTTTGTATGATGTTATCTCTTTCAGGTTGCTTTATTTACAGTTCTGTAATATAGACACATTTTTTGCGTTTGGTATCTTACATTTTAGCTTGAAAACTTGCCTTTGACAAGGGTTACGGAATGTAATCCATTAGTTACGTGTTAACTTATACAAGAAGTTGGCACATGAGCAATTCAAATGAAACCTAACTGCTTGTATCATAGTGACCTCCCTGTATGTATATATATATATATATATATATATATATATATATATATATATATATATATATATATATATATATATATATATATATATATATATATATATATATATATATATATATATATATATATATATATATATATATATATATATATATATATATATATATATATATATATATATATATATATATATATATATATATATATATATATATATATATATATATATATATATATATATATATATATATATATATATATATATATATATATATATATATATATATATATATATATATATATATATATATATATATATATATTATATTATATATATATATATATATATATATATATACATACAGGGAGGTCACTATGATACAAGCAGTTAGGTTTCATTTGAATTGCTCATGTGCCAACTTCTTGTATAAGTTAACACGTAACTAATGGATTACATTCCGTAACCCTTGTCAAAGGCAAGTTTTCAAGCTAAAATGTAAGATACCAAACGCAAAAAATGTGTCTATATTACAGAACTGTAAATAAAGCAATCTGAAAGAGATAACATCATACAAAGAACATTATTTAAAATTGATTAAACATATAAAACTTGTATAACACTCACCAATGCATAGCTAATGCATCACCACTCCTGTGCTTTTTTACAATTTCTACCCTCTGCAAGTGTTATTGGCACTCTAGTTCACCTAGTCTTAGTGCAGGGACTTGTACTGTAATTCATTGGCTGCTTGGGAGGCATAGTTAGCACTTGAGAGACAAAATAAGGCACAATCTATATACCACATTGTCAGTCACACACACAATACCACACCAAAGACAGTGAATGAAAGAACATGCCAGCAGTAACACTATAACACATGCAAGCACTGATCACTTACATGAAGGACTGTACATACACTATACTTATTCTGTATTGTAATTATACATGCAAGCAAAAATGAGGATAGAGTATAAGTATAAGGATGAGCAGTAAGGCCATAATAGTGGGAATCTGAGAGACACAGAGTTAAGAACTGATGGGACTTGGGAGAATGAATGGACAGGAGAGAGGTGCACAGTTCTCTTCCACTGCTCACAAGCTCATCTTTATGCATCTGAATCATATAGCACCATCACCATACAGCCTGGATGTGTTAGCAGGAGGGTGCAGGAAGGTGCACATTTTAAACTTTATAATTTTACTCACCTTATCTTCAGATTTTGTGCTCGTATAAAGAAAATAGTCCCTAATTTACACATCTTGTATCTTCTGTGTCTTGTATAATGGATGCTTGTATAATGGGACTTTGCTGTATATATATATATATATATATATATATATATATATATATATATATATATATATATATATATATATATATATATATATATATATATATATATATATATATATATATATATATATATATATATATATATTATACACACACACACACACACATTTTTTTTTTCAAATATATTATAATATTTTTCAGTTGACTTTAGGAAACAATTGCAGACTAAAATATTTTTCAGTGAATTTTGGCAAACAACTGGGATTGTTGCACAAGTGAATCTTATTCTTCTATTCCAGAGTTCCCATATGTGACTTTGTAAGACATTTCATGCTATCTTTTCTTTTAAGTATATATAAATGTGTGTGTGTGTGTGTGTGTGTGTGTGTGTGTGTGTGTGTGTGTGTGTGTGTGTGTGTGTGTGTGTGTGTGTGTGTGTGTGTGTGTGTGTGTGTGTGTGTGTGTGTGTGTGTGTGTGTGTGTGTGTGTGTGTGTGTGTGTGTGTGTGTGTGTGTGTGTGTGTGTGTGTGTGTGTGTGTGTGTGTGTGTGTGTGTGTGTGTGTGTGTGTGTGTGTGTGTGTGTGTGTGTGTGTGTGTGTGTGTGTGTGTGTGTGTGTGTGTGTGTATTTACCTAGTTGTGTTTTACAGGAAAAGAGCTATGCTCATGCTGTCCTGTCTCTACATCTATAAGCATCTAGCTTAACTTTAAATTCATGAATATTTTTTGCTTGTACCACTGTTTCATGTATGTTGTTCCATATTTCTGTGCTTCTATTTGGGAAACCATATTTCTTGCCATCTCTTCTACTTGCTGTTTTCTTCAATTTCACTCCATGTCCTCTTGTAGCTCTTGAGTCCCACACAAATGAGTCTTCTTTTGTCAACTTGATCCTTATCCTTTAAAAGCTCTGTATATAGCAAGCAAATCTCCTCTTTCTCTTCCCTTTTGTAATGATGGAAGCTTCAGTTTCCTTAATCTTTCTTCATAGGTTAAATCTCTCAAACTTGGTACCAATTTGGTTGCAGCTCTTTGGATCCTTTCTATTTTCCTTATTTCCTTTTTATTATGGGGTGACCAAACAATTGTGGCATATTCCAGTTTTGGTAGAATCACATATTCCATCAACTTTTTCATCATCTCTTCATCCATATAAGCAAATGCCCCTTTCATCTTTCTTAGTAACTAATAAGTTTCTCCAACTACTTTTACATGTTTTACTGGTGATAAATTATCACTTATTGTAATTCTCAAGTCTTTTTCTTCTTTGATTTTCTTAATTTCCACTTCTCCCATGGTGTAGGAACTTGTCAATCTTTTTTTGCTTTTTCCTAATTCCATCACCTTGCATTTCTTTGCATTGAATTCCACTTACCATTTCTTACTCCATTTATATATCTTATTTAGATCTTTCTGTAATATTTCACAATCCATATTGTTTTCCACTCTTTTCAATAATTTTGCATCGTCTGCAAACTGTCAACCTCATCCACCATATCTTTGACATACACTAGAAACATTACGGGGACTAAGACTGTCCCCTGTGGTACTCCACTTGTAACTCTACACCATTCTCATTTTTTCTCCCTTTATTACTGTTCTCATTTCTCTATCCCTCAAGAAGTCTGTAATCCAATTCAGTGTTTCCTTGCAAACCCCCTATATTTTGAATTTTCCATAGCAGTCTCTGGTGTGGTACCTTATCAAATGCTTTTTTTAGGTCTAAATAAACACAGTCTGCCCAACCCTCTCTCTCTCTCTTGAATTATATCAATTGCTCTACCATAAAAGCTCACTAAATTCGTGAAACAAGATCTTCCACTTCTGAAACCAAATTGTCTGTCAGTCAATGTATGTGTTTCTTCTAAATATTCCATACATCTGTTTTTAACCCTTCTTTCTGCTATTTTTGCCACCACACTTGTTAGGGACACTGGTCTGTAATTCAATGGATCTTCTTTATTACCTCCTTTAAAAATGGGCACAATATTGGCTCTCTTCCAGTCTAAAGGAATTTTTTCTTCCTTAAAAGAACATACTGTGGTACCTTCTGCCAGTTGTTCACAACATTCCTTAAGTATCCAGTTAGGCACTCCATCTGGTCCTTGAGCCTTATTTACATCCAAATCTTTCATAATCTTTTTAATTTCACTTATGTCCACCTGTATCTCTCTTATCACATTGTCTCTGTGCCATGCTCTTTCTCCTTCAAATTTGCTTTCTTTGGTAAATATTGACTGGAAGCATTTGTTCTTTAATTCCACTTGTAACCATGTACCTTCGTATGTGATGTCATCTTTTGTTAATTTATCTATTGTTTGCCTCTTTTTCATCTTCCCATTCACATATCTGAAGAATAATTTCGGCTCATCTTTGCATTTGGTAACTATATCTTTCTCATAATTCCTTTCTTCATCTCTCAGGATTCTGATATATTCATTTCTTGCCTTCTTGAAATCTTCCCATTTCTCACTTCCTCCTTTTTTTTTCTCCATCTATTCCATGCTGCTTCTTTTTCTTTTCTTGCTGTTATACATCTCATATTAAACCAGTCTTTTTTCTTTTTCACTTCCTTTGTTTTGATCTTTGGTACATATCTATTGACCCCTTCATTATAAATATCCATGAATATGTCTCACTTTTCCTGCGTACTGCTTGCCGTGAACAGTTGTTTCCATTTAGCCTCTGCAAAATATTCCCTCAACCTGATAAAATCTGCTTTCCTGTAATTATATCTCCCATTCTTGTAAATTTCATTCCTATTTTCTATTGGACCACTGCCTATACTGAATTCAATTAACAGATGGTCACTTTTACCTAGTGGGCACTGATAATTTATTCTTTCAATGATGTCCATTTCCTTTGTAAACAAATCTAGCCTTGATGCCTCATCATTATCCCCAAATCTTGTATTTTCTCCAATCCATTGAGTCATAGTATTTGTCATTATTAAATTTAGAAGCATATATCCCTATGACTCTTCTCCCCCATCTGTGGTCCACTCTTCCCAGCATATCTCCTTGCAATTAAAGTCACCCATAAGTGTTATATTATTACTCTCTGCCAGTATTCTCTCCAAACAGTTACTAGTATCTCTTAACAATAATATATAATCCTCTTGTGTCCATGCATTTGTCTTTGGGGGTACATAAGCCACTGCAAAATCTCTTCTTCCTTCTCCTTTCCTTTTTGTTTGAATTCTAATTACTTCTGCCATTCCTTCTCCTATTTCAACCTCTTCCACTCTTATACTCTTCTTTATAAGTAACATGACTCCTCCCCCTTTCTTATTATTTCTATGTTTTATCCACACATTATAATTACTATTACCAATTCTTATATTTTCTATTGTCCCATTTAGTTTAACTTCAGTAATACCCATAATGTAGGGCTGCTTTATCTTAATATAATTATTCAATGCTCACAATGTTGATATTAAACCATTTATATTTGTATATGCCACTGTTCACTTTTTATTTTTCCATACAATATCTACATTTTCTATTCTTTTTTTGTCAGATACCACTTCCTGAGCCTCTCGTCTTTTACCTTCCAATAGAACTTTTTTTCTCTTCCTGTTCCGTTCTCGTTTTTTGCCTTTGCTTCTTTTATTAGATCGCTTACCTTGAGTCTCTCCTCCTTATTCATGTCCCTCTTTATCCAAACTTTCCTGTATTGCTCTGTCTTGTCCAGTTTCCACGCATTCGATATCACTTCCATGGCTGTTGTTTATGCCCTAAATTTTACTTTCAGTGGTTGTTCTCCTCCTTCTATATACTTCCCCAGTCTATGTATTTCCTCAATTTTACTTATCCAGTCCTCCCCTTCTCTCTCTGTGTATTTCTTACAACATCCTCTGCTAACTTTTTTTGTTCTCTTTCCCTCTTGTATCTTACTGGCTCTGTTTCCTCTTTTAATCCATATATAACAATACATTTCTTTTTGTTCACTGTGTCCCTTACCATCGATTCCTTCTGTTTCATCAACTTTCACAATTTCCTTACTTAAATGTGTCTTTTTCTTCTTTTGAGCTTCTATGATTTCTGTAAAGTTAACTTTTTTTCCTCTTTTTCCTTCCTCCGGATTTGATGTTCACTTTTCATCCCTATCACTTCATTTTCCTGTTTTTTTAACAATATCATTATTTTCCTTTAATTTTGTTTTTAGATCAGCGCATAGTGTTTTCAATTCTTTGTTTTCCTCTTCCAGGTCATGTTATTTTTTTTCTAAATTTTTCACCCTTTCAATGAGGTCACTGATCATCCCTTCCATCAAAGCCACTTTCCTTCCTTGCATTTTATCATGTAGTTCATTATCTTCCTCAAATCCTGGGAATGGTGACCCTGTTGGCAACACTCCGCTCCCACCTATGGCGTCCGCCTTGCTGGAACTTTTACTCATTTTATTACCTCTGTTATTACTTAAATTTTCCCTTATTTATTTATTTCTGGAGACAGGACAACTCTACTTGAGCACAGCTCCTACCTGGGAACACATTCTAGACTCCTAGTGGTGGGTGTGGTCAAACAAAATCTTTCTCTGCTGGAGCTTGGATCGCTGCTTGTTTACTCGACAACGATATGTGTGTGTGTGTCTGTGTGTGTGATATTCCTTCTCATTCTAATGAACAAAGATGAATATAATTTTTTTATGCATATCACAATAAAGTTACTTGCACAACAATGGATATGGAAAATGCATTACATAATTTCAACTATTGCATCCTTAAGCTTTAATGATTTTAAAGAGAAAAATTATAGAAAACATATGAACAAGACTGGAAAATTACTATAGATTAAAAAATAATAATAATCAAGTATGTGCTGTTAGTAAATACTTTTGCACAAGAGGGATAAATAGTCAAGACAATTAACATATTAATGAAAAATTAATAAATTTGTACAGCTTTGTGGTGGCTATATACTACCAACTAATGAGACAAACTTATCTCAGGTTATACAGTACTTTGTATCTAAATCAATAATATTCTTAAACTAACTTAAAAAGTAGCATGATTATAATCTTTTCGCTTCTCTGAGACCATTACACATTACACTGCATATCTGAGACTAGTTAAAGCATACACCTATAATATGTACAAATATGCATAATTATAAACACCTACACACACAGGCACACACATTATAAATAAATAAATAAATAAATAAATAAATATATATATATATATATATATATATATATATATATATATATATATATATATATATATATATATATATATATATATATATATATATATATATATATATATATATATATATTCTTACCTAATTGTACTTTTACCACAATGAGTCAAGCTAGTAATGTCTCATCTTTTAAAGTTTATTACACACAACTTCATCAATCAATAAATTCCATTGGCTGATTGCTCTGTCAGGAAAATTATATTTTCTCACATCTTTCTTCATCCTTTTTTTTTGTACAATTTCTTACTGTGTCCTCTTAGCACTGATTGTTGTGGTACCACAAAGTCTGTGATATCATTCTTTTATTTTCCTTTTACATATATGTAAAATATAAATGTAAAACTTTTACATATATATGACATGAACATGTCACCTCATTTTCATCTCTCGGATATAGAGAGCTTCAGTTTGTCAAGCCCTTCTTCATAGTGAAGATCTTTCAAGTCTGGTACCCATTTTATACTTGATCTTTGCACTTTACCTTTTCAATTCATTTTTTTTTCAGAAGTGAATTCCCTATTACTGCTGCATATTCAAGTGTTGGTCTTACAGATGTGATTATTTTTTTAATTATTTCCTCATCTATGTATCTAAGTGATATCCTCATATTTACCGATAAGTGGTGCATGTTCCATGCTTTGGCATTTATGTGGTCTTCTGATGATGGCTTGTTATTTATTATTACATCTAAGTCTTTTTCCACAAATATCATGATTAACAAGAAAGGGCAAGAAACTCAAACAATAAATGTTTTGAATTAAGTTTATTAAATAAAGAAGCAGTGAATGGACTGACTTACTAAAAGCCTCCATCATTGACATCACCACATCTGCCCTACTTTGATGTCAGGCATGCTTTAGTCTCCCAAGGTGACTCATTCTTCTGGTATGACAGCAGTTCACAATCATCAAATTTCGTAAAGTCTTCAAGATTACCTTTTAAGGCTTAGAGGAGGAAAGAGATAATATCACTATTTCCTTCATATTCATGATGGGTCCTGCACCACTCTCCAGCATTTAGCAAGATCTTTCTTATTTAGAGATGAGGAACGAGAAAGATGCATGAAATGTGAGAAAAGTCATTTAAGGTTTCTTCTCACAGTTCCTGCCCTTGCACAGATGTCTCTGGTCAATGTGTCTTGCTCCCCCTCACTGTCTTCTGTGTATGATAATGCAATTAATTTCTTGGTTTTTCTCTTCCTTCTTCACATGTTTGCCAGGACTTGTAAACTCTCAGGTTAAATGTTAAACTTGGGGTTAACATCATTGAAATTAATGTTTTGAAGATGAGAAGATGTTGCACATCAAAGCATGCATCAATGTATTCAGTGTTTTCTTCAGATTTTTCTTGTAATGTTCTTGTAAAGTGCTTGCAAACAAGCCTACAAATAAATGATATGTGACTTTTGAGATGTCTCTCAATTCTTGTCAGGATTGTCTTCTTCACATGTTTGCCAGGACTTGTAAACTCTCAGGTTAAATGTTAAACTTGGGGTCAACATCTTTGAAATTAATGTTTTGAAGATGAGAAGATGTTGCACATCAAAGCATGCATCAATGTATTCAGTGTTTTCTTCAAAGATTTTTCTTGTAATGTTGGTAAAGTGCTTGCAAACAAGCCTACACATAAATGATATGTGACTTTTGAGATGTCTCTCAATTCTTGTCAGGATTGTTTCTTACCAGGAGATGATCTTGTTCATGTACTATATCTGAAAATTTATTCTCTTCTCAGGGTCTATCCTCTTTTGTACATTATTGAGAAGAATGCTTGAGGGGGTATAACAATGTCCTTTTCCTTCTTAGTGACATCAGTGTTGTATCAACTATTCCAATTTTTTTCATCGAGTAATCTACAATTTTCTTCGAAGCCATTGCTAATAAGTACTTAGTTGATCATTCTATTTCCTTGTGTATCTGTTTCTAAGTGCTGCAGTTGTGAATGCTCTCTGAATGAAGGCATCAATGGTAGAGATCTTGTAAGTCTGTAGGCACTCATTTCTACTATTGAGGCAATGTCTGAGATTTATAGGCTTGATATATATTTCTATATTGAAATATTCTCATTCGTGCCATCTAAAAAAACGCAAGGAGATGATTCATTTTTGCTGTTTTGTATTGTAAAGGTGAATTCACAGATTTCTTACAAATAATCTGACTAGCTCAACATCAACACTGCATTTTGTCTTTATAAATATATCGGTATATCAGCAAATTATGTCTAGATCGTCATCCTTGCAGAATACCTAAACAGCCCATGAAGAAGTTTGCTAGCAATACTGCAAAGGGAGAGCCCATGGCTAACCTACTAATTTGGAATATTTGTTCCCTTGGGTAAGGAGAAAGGGGCTTCCTTGTTGTTACATTTATTCCTTTCACCTTTCCCTAGGGAATAGATTTTTATGCTTTATTGTCTGACAATTTTGCAAAAGGACATGGTCACAACAAGGCCCCCAGTTATGCCTGCATTAAAAAAAATATATACTGAAAAACAGTTTTCTGTAGCATATCAATAGGCTTATCTCAAGACAAAGCAATCTTAATAAAGTGAATAGTTAATCAAGTTAAACTTGATTAACTAAAAATATGTGATGTTTAAAACTGCATATTTGTTATTTGCTATTCAAAAAAATAAATAAATAAATAAATAAAATTTAATAAAATGGGTAAAGCAAGGTCAAAATTCACTGAACATTAGAAGTGCAAGATTATTTCCACACCATCAATAAAACTAATCAATCCATACTTCAAAATTACATTATAGTTATGTTTTTGCACTGCAAATAATATACTGTAGCTGCATATTGAAGATACAAGATACTGAATCCATGTAATCTAAATGTTTTCTACCTTGAAACATGTACATTTCACTGTCAGATATCACTTATCCAAAAAAAAAAAAAAAAAAAAAAAAAAAAAAAAAAAAAAAAATGTATGCACCTGATTATGCAGCACTCATGCTTTTATCCCAATAATTCACATCCTGAAGGTTGTTTAATGTATTTAGTTTCAAATATATATATACATATATATATATATATATATATATATATATATATATATATATATATATATATATATATATATATATATATATATATATATATATATAAACACTATGATTCTCACCATGTAATTCGGATTCAAGCTGGCTTATTAAAAAGTTTAAATAATAATGAAAAGCTACTTACCTATTCCCATGTACATGGGAGGCACAGAAGGCAAAGGAGTAGTGAATTAGGGTTGGGTCAATCATCTGGCCCTTCTCAGCACGATCTAGGAGATCCTCCAGACAACACAAGTGTCGGTAGCATCCCCTCATACCATATCGAGCCTGGTACTCATCTAACACAAAAATCTGCCCAGGACTGAACCATCCCTATAAAAAGTAAAGACCATCACATGTAGAATATATAAAATAATTTACAAAAGTAAATTTTCAGAATATTATGACATTTTCTTGCATGCCTTTTATGAATTAATATGTCAGAATATCAGTTAATGTTGTTGGCTTCCAAAAGACATCTAGACTCAGGCTCCATCACTCACCAAATTAGCTGTTTAACTACATTGTCCCTTAACATCTAAGTGGTTTAAGCAATAAAAAAGACACCTGAAGATGTCAAAAATCCATGTATATGTGCTGTCCACTTTAGATACACACACACACACACACACACACACACATGAACTTATTTGCAGATGATGCTAAGCTGATGAGAAGGGTAGAAAATGTAAATGACTGATTTAAATGAGATAAAAAGATGGAGTAAATCTTGGCAAATGGAATTCAATTTAAGTAAATGTAAAGTAATGGAGTTTGATAAGAGTAAGAAAAGAATACAATATCATTATGAGATAGATGGTGAGAAGTTAAAGAACTCAAGAGGAAGTGGATTTGAGAGTAACAGTTACTGAAAATTTGACTACAGACAGACACATTGATAAAATTACTGGAGAGACGATGAATTTGTTAAAAAGAGTAAAAATGGCATTCTCATATTTGGATGAATGAATGATAAAAAGTTGTCCACTTCCATGATAAGACCAAGATTGGAATATGTGGCAGTGGTGTGGTCTCATCATACAAAGAGGAATATTGTAAAATTAGAAAGAGTACAAAGAGTAGTCACTAAGATGGTTCTGGATTTGAGCAATTCAACCTATGAAGAGAGATTAAAAATGATGGAAATTCCTACCCTTGAAAATAGGAGAGAGAGAGAGAGGAGATTTAATAAACATCTATAGAATGAATGATAAATGGTATGGAAAATGTGGACAAAATTTTTTTTTATAAATTTAGACACACAGAGTACAAGGAGACACAGTAAGAAGCTGTAGAAAGTTAACTGTACAAGAGACATCAAAAAGTATAGTTTTCCTCATAGAAATGTAAACAAATGGCATGAACTCAGTAAGACATTGTCAATGCTGT